>NC_056713.1:8566973-8664719 GCF_018831695.1 Puntigrus tetrazona
TTAGAGTTTATTGTAGTAATATTTATATGTTTACTTCGTTTACTGTATTTTTATCAAATAACTACAGCCTTGGTAAGCATAGAAGACTTATTATCTAGTCAGAACATTTACAATTTCAATACATTTATCCAACGTAATGTGACTAAATGTCATGTTTTTACCAACACACTCTGACTTTTGAGTTAAATGACACCGTACCCATTCGTTTAACGTAGAAGTAATTTCTTAGTACTCTGTATCAAAGTAAAATCAATTTAATGTGTTACAATTAACCCAAACCTGATTCGTTTTGCATGTCAAAATATAAATGACACATATCAGTGAAATATTACTTTATATTAAGAGTCAAGCAGTTGAAATTAACAGACTTATGAGTTCATACTTAATCACATGAATTCAGATTAGATGAAGAAATTCATGACAACACACTACTTTGTGTTAAAATCAGCCTTAAAGTGTGTCTTAAACCTAACTGGAAGAAACCTGATAGTTTTACACAACTTTAAGCTTACTAATAACCCACATTCCCCCCCCCCTCAGATAATGCAAGATGGTTACAGACATAAAGCTACCTTGGTCCGAACTGCAATTTGAAACAGTCACTGTTGAGTTACTTACCTCTAAGATTCACATCGAAAGTGTTAGTTCGCAAACAAACCGAAGTAAATAAATAATAAAATCTATTGTACTATTTCTCAATAGTGTTACTGATTAAAACATCAGAGCACTGAATACTTTCCTATGAAACTGAAAAACGCATATGTTGGATGACGTTTCAGATCAGACAAGCTCCTGAAACATCTACAAGACAAAAGACTTTTGTAGTTCCTACTGAATGCATAACGTCCCAAATAAACAGCACTCAATCAATGCAGCTTACACAATCCATTCTGCACAACAGCATTCTTGGTTGAGGTGAAATCTCTAAAGAAGGTGGGCTTGAGGTGTTTTCTTTGCACCCTCCAAGGTTTGAGGAGTCTCAGTGTCACTGCCCAACTCAGGTGACCTCTTGTGGACTTCCAAGAGAGACCTTTCCAAGGAGCAGCTGATGGTTCGCTTATTCATGAGGAACGGGGGTATGGCTCAAGAGTCTGTGTTTGAGCTTCATGCATGTTCGGACTAGCTAAAGAGTCCTTGTCTGGGGTCTGGAGCTTGGGTTGGTGGTTCCTTGTAAAATTGGAGAGCTGCTCCAGGACCTGGATCTGCCGATCCATCATTCCCAGCATGCTGCAGTGGAAAGCTCTCTGCTCGGCCAGCTGTTCTCCAAGCCGGTGGTTCAGGATGGTTAGCTGCTGAAGGATGAGGCTGCTGGTCTCTCAGAAGTTCCTGCTGGGACAAAACAAGAAGATCTGTCACTCCTGAGGTGCTTTAACAGTTGTGCCAGACAGAACTGAACCAGTATGTCACCTGGGAAATCATTGTAGCTGCAGTCAATGGCATCTCTGCATTTTCTGTACTGTTGGGGAGTGCAGGGGATGGTGGTTCGGTCTTCACTGCATAGAGGTATTCTCCTGACAAGCCTAGGGTCATAACTTCATCTGGTCCTACCTCCCAGCTTGGAGGATCAGAACCAACCATGTCATCTGGATTCAGACCGTCATCAACATCAGGTTCAAGTTTAGAAGACATGCTCTCAGGCTCAGATTTAGGGATCAGGCCTTCAGGCCAAGGACCTGGAAGAAGAGATAAACAAGGCAAACCCTTATTTTCTACAGTGGCTACAGTTACAATGGTCTAGAATAAACAGCCATGTATGCATTTAAAAAGGAAGAACTATAAAGAAATGATTCAAAATGGTTCCAAAGCTGTATGACTTATTTGGGAATGATTAGAGCTATGGAGGCCATTGGCTTATTGTATGGGCAAAAACACTTTTCTTAGTGGTTCACAATTATATTCCTGGAGGAACCCCAACACTGCATATTTTCTATGTCATTTAATCAAACACACCTGATTCAGGTAATCAACTCATTAGTAGAGACTTCCAAGACCTGAAATGGGTGTGTTAAACAAAGGAGAGATGCAAAATGTGTTGGTTGGTCTCCAGTAAAGGGGTTGAAACCACTGTATTGTCAAAACATCTATGTTCCACACGAGAAAGAATAAGTCATACAGGTTTGGAGCAATGTGAGGGTGAGAAAATTAAATTTTTTTGTAAAAATTGAAGTCTATCAAATGCTTTTAAAACATGTCAACTATGTATAAGAAGTTTATAACATTAGTATATTTTACAAGCCAGTGATTCTCAACTGGTGGATCACAGATATTAAGGTAAATAATAATAATGATTGTGCAAAATTTGATTAAATTAGGCTTATCAACTTATATTCAGGAGATTTTTTATTTTTTATCTTCTTTAGTTGCCATCAAGTTAGTTAGTTGGCATTTCAAGGTTAGGCAAATTAGACAAAAAAATTCTGTGTAAAGTTCAATCATCTATAAAAACTAAGGGGCATTCCAATCAAAGGACTGGGCTCAAATTTTTTAAACTTCTGTTTCATTAAAAGGAAGGTTTGAAAGACAAATAAAGTTAACATTAGGGATGTATCTCATTTCCTTCTTCAAAACAACAGACAGGAACTTACCGGTTCTTCCTTTTCCAGAGTTTTCATGCTTATAACTCAGGACGTATTAACTTAAGTTCTTTAATAAACCACTCTTTCAAAACCATAATGTTTAAGGCCATATTCACATTGTTGAATATTACCCGTTTTCGGGTTGAATACCAAATGTTAGTCACTGTAATTAGAGCTGATGCTTATTTTGTAAAGAAAACAATATCTGAAGAAAAGGTAATGCTGGCAAATTGAAAACCTCCAAAACAAGAATTATACAGAACCTAGCTTTCCATAAATATTCTGTCCCCAAAATCTGCACACATGCAACTCAAAAAATTCTAAAGTTATCTAAATAATCATTTAGATTCTGGCTCCTAATAAACATTTCTACATATTTAAGGCCATATATGATTTAAGCCTGGCTATACTGAAATCTAGGTTGTATCCTACTTACTTATTTTCAGTAATCAAAAACCGAACATTTAGATATCACTGTTGTAATATAAATATGAAAATTATAAAAATAACTTCTGGAATGTACAGTGTGACACGTCAGATTATGAATGACCAGGATTTACCGTTAACTAGGTAAAATATGAACAGTGTGGAAAAAATAAGTCCCACTCTATTCCATAGAGTTTTAGAACTGCAGTGTTAAAAAGGATGCTTCAACCAAAAATGAAAATTCTGTCCCTTGTATCGTTCCAAACCCTTAAGACCTTTGTTCTGTCTTTGGGAATATCTTCTGTAATTATTGACAGAATTTTCATTTTGGCTGAACCATCCCTTTAAATATTTCAAGTGTGAGAGACCTTAAATGTTTAAAGTGCTATCAGTGATTCTGCCAAATATTACCTTTTTCTTTACTAAAAGCAGGTTATATTCAAATATCTGGACATAGAGCCTCACTGAAACCCCATATCTAGTAGTTCATTAAATAACTAGAATCTAAAATAATATTTTGGTATCTTTTAATACTTCCTGAGTTACAGGCCTAGCAAAGAAGAACAGGTAAGTTCCTGTGTAGACTGGAGATAATTATTTTCAGTGGTCAAAATCCAAAAACTTTGCATAAAAATATGTACAATTTCTCCTTGAGCCTACGTGAAATTCCAATAGCTCTGGAACTGTAATACATAAGGCCTTAAAAATTATGAAGATCTAAAAGGGCATTCTAAAATATAATTTAAGACTCTTTCATTTACAGGCCTGCTAACTTTAGAGAAATAAACTGAGAAGTGCTCATTCCCTATTTCTGACGGACACCGTTGGTACGTAATGCAACAAAGATTGCTAAAATTAATATTATGAGGCTGCCATTTTTGAAGTCATTTTGAACGCCCTCCACAAAATAGTGGATTACTCTCAGCTCACATTTAATATTTTGGTTTTTAGCACTACACATGTATACATCTTTCCTGGCAAAATCAAAATTTGAGCTGGGGACCTCTGGTTGAGTTGGCACGGAATAACCACATCCAGTACGACCGGGACACCGTTACCATGTCTAATGCAAAATATCTAATTATGCTATAAGACATGCATATCTCTAGGACCTAAAAAAATGGATATTTCACTCCCAAAAAAATGGAAATTCTAGCCTACGAATTTATTCATCCAATCAGTTCGAAACCCATTTGGCTTTCTTCTCCGCGTTCCCTAAAATAACACTTCATAGGATTTGGGATAAAGTGCACAATATGGACCGCTTTTGTGATGTTTTCATTGAAAACACCTGTTCCACACAGAAGAAAGTCAGTCAAACAGGTTTGGAATGAGGGTGAGCGATTGGCCGAATTAGAATTTTTGGGCAAACTACTCGTTTTCATACAGCGCACACGGACAAATGATTTCGAATCATGCAATAAGGCAATGATAAGCATGTACTGTCAGTGACGTCATCCAGGTCCACCAGAGACCGTCCGAGCAGAGCGTGCCCATCTGTGAGGTCGTCCTCCCTGCCTCCCACCTTCGGCCTGCGCACCAACATGTGATCCAGCATATGAAAGTATCGGAAAGACTCGATGGCAGAGAGGCGAGCGGCTGGACTTCTGTAGCTGGCCAGTTTGATCTTACGGTACTTGTGTTTGAGGCTCTTCCAGCGGTTTCGGATTTGGGTGACGGTGAAGTGGATGCCCCGCTTTGCCAGACTCAGCCTGAGACGTCTGAAGAGGGATTCGTTGCGCTGCCGCTTCTTATCCAGCTCGTGGACCAGACCCATCTGCTCTATGAGGGCCAGCATGGCAAACGTGTCCGGTTCGGTCCACCACTTGTTGGGCTTCTTCTCGTTGAGGTTCATGGTCTCCTCTCTGTTTGAGGCCCCTAAACATGCAACCCACTTCGGAAAGAAGGTAGATTAAAGAAATCGTTCTTTTTACAAAATTTAAATGCATTTACAAAGCATATTTGTAATTACAACACTGCAATTCTGGTATCTAATTTAATCTTGGAAATAACTTAAGTATTAAAATAAAATTTGAAACATTATGATACACAATATTTCAGATTTTGCAGTACTAGGTGGCCATTCTCATCAAACTCATTTTTGCATTACTAATCTATAGTTTCTCTATATAAACAATTGTTATAACAGACTGTGTCACGCATTTTACTGCCCCGTCTCTCATATTTTTAGGTATTCACAAAAAAGACTTAATTTAAAGCAGTGTACACCGTAAACCAAGCTAACAAGCAAATTGGTATTTGGAAATCAGAAAAAATACTGAATACTGTAACAGCTTAATGAGGAATCTCATGAAGAATTACATAATTTATTTGAAAGTAATGAAATGGTGAAATGTAAAAACTATATTAAACTATTTAAAGTTGGTGATTCTTGGAAGAGGCCTCTTTAGGTGCGATCCCACAGCAGTGACTCTTCTGCACAGCATTATGGGTAATTAAAAATACCACTGTCCAACATTTTTATTATTTTAAAAATAAGTTGAAATAATGTGAACAGATGGCTTCGACAAAAGCATACACCATGATTAAGTTCACAACAGGTCTAGGTTTATGTTATAATAACAACATTATATATATATATAATATTTATTATTATTATTAAATTTAGTTTATTTCTAGACCCAGCTGTTTTACTTCACCCTTATTAGTGCACACCTCACTAGAAGAGATGTTGCTGAGAGGTAATATTTTCTTATTAAAGATTGTTCATTTAAATTAATATTGATAATAATATTATTATTATTATTATTATTATTAATAATAATAAAAGAATTATAATAAATTAAAAAATAAGAAAATAAGGAAATTTCCGTTTTTATTTTATTGTGACTTTAAAGATATTAAATTAAATTAGACATTAAAATGGTTTTCAGTCATTACATACATAAGGTAATGCCTTATGAGAGAAGCATTATTGATTAGCAGTGTGAGACATTTGGCCTCCAGTGCAAATCATTATTGTACACATACGCGTTATTAGGCCTAGTCATTATTAAATCGCAGTGACGTAAAGGATAAACCTGAACACCATAAGCATAAAGCATTCACAGATAGTACAGATCACAGACCTGTTAAGTTGTAGGCCTCCTGCACATACTGTAATGCAGCAGGATTCATCGAAATCGCCTCCGCATCGGCCGAAACGCGCTAAATGAGCCAAATGACAGACTATATAAAAGCATTCGAGACGGTTGCTAATTGTGAAAGGTTTTGAATCAGTGTTTAGACACTGAGAACATCTGTTTACTTCATCCTGAGCCTTTTCCCTCTTGATTTCTCATAGAAATAAATCGAGCTGATAGAACGGCCATTAGCTCGAAACGCGTCACCTAACATGGGCAGAGATCAACGGACCCACTGCTGTTTCCAATTGGTCGTACACGATAGGTGTAAAATGATGATGTCTCTCCACTTTGTTTTTAAAGGCAATACAATCCGAGTATGACAAATGACGTTTTTGTAGTGTAAATTATTGTCCCGACTTTTACTGAAATTGAGAATAGAGACGGCGCTGTCACGTGATGACTGTTAGTTTTCAAAGCGCTGTTCAGGCTGGACCAATGAGGGTCGTTTGTGTTTACTTGCTTAGAATTTGTATAAATGCGGTCTGTTCCTGCGGATTTCCGTTTTGTTTATCATGTAAAAATCTCTGGGACGGCCATAATGTCATAACTATTAATTAATGTGCACAAATGTCCACGGTAAGACAAACCCCCCCCCATGAGATTTGGCTGCGGCTCTATGATTGATTCGGCTTTCTGAGCCGTCTAGCGCCCCCTGGTGTTAGACTAAATATTGAAAACGCAACATTTGCTGGCGGGTGCGATTTCTGCTCCCGCTTGTGGTTGAAAAACATTACGTTGTGACCTCGTTACTGCCACGTAGTGCATCGGAGTGCTCTGATTGATCGACGTAAATCTGAATAACAGAGGCAAAATTTAAACAACGTTTAATATTCCTCTGACAATCAATTTAGAATTACCACACACCTACTGTTACTTAAGTGCAAATTTAATCAAGCATAAGGAGCTATCGCTGTTTTAACGCGTTAAGTGGTTAGCTGTGCCCCCATAACATATTCTTGACAAATTCCATCTGATAATAAGAGTTCAACAACTGAAATAATACAATGAATTCAGGTTACATAACCGGATCTGAGACACACGAAGAATGACCGTCACAGTCCTTGTCACTCAGAACATTAAGACAAAAGGTTAAGAGAACAATCTAGAAGTTCATCCTGCTTTTAAAGCACAGGAAGCTCCTACTCTTGTGCCACAGGCATGAATTTGTCTCGATATAAGGCGGAACAAAGGTTATTAGTCCATTTAGACCTCAGATTTGGTCTCAGACTCATGGTTAAATCCATAACTTAGCAGCGTAACCAACGTTGGCCTGGTTAGCCCTGAGCCTAGTTAAAGTTTTTTTTTTTTTTTTTTTTCTCCATTTGTCACCAATGGAGTTTTGGTTCCTTGACACCGTACTGTTTATATCTACATATTTATAACCGTTTTAAAAAATATATAAAATTAGGAAGAAACTTTTTGATGCAGGGATCTGTGCTTCAGCGCTGGTAAAAAGCAGCATTGCATTTATGCAGACACTTTTCAAGGAACACATTTTGGTTTCCCCGTGAATCAAACCCATCACCTAGATGTTTCTGGAGTCGTTATCTACTCACTGAGCTACAGGAAGACCTATTGATCTGAAGGAAGTAGTTCACTCAAAATGTAGATTATTTTATTTTCTTTTAAAATGGATGATAATACTTGCTCGTAAATGGATCCTCTGCAGTATGCCATCAAAATGAGAGACCAAACAGCTGATTAAAAACATCACAATAATCCAAGAGTAATCAAAGTGACTCCGGCCTGTCGACCGAGGTCTTGTGAAATTAAAAGGAGTGTGTTTGTAAGAGACCAATATGTCATCAAAGCATATTAGCTTAGCTTCTTTCTCCAAATCTATTCCAATCAAGGAACAAACTACACATTGGCTGGCCTGATGATGAATACATTTTCAGCAACTCTTCCTTTAATAAGTCATCCTAACACAACAAGTTGTGAGTCATGCAGTACACATCCAGAGAAGCATAGATGTTAATGAAGGGATGCAATGCAAAACAGGAATACAATTTGTAGTGCCATTAATATATTTTTGACTCCTGTAATGTGTTTTTTTTTTTTTTTGATTGATACCATATAAGTAAAAAATCCTTCCATTTGACATTTTTCAAAACGGGGTTCAGGGGTTGCTGTTCATCTGTACTCTCGAACTATGGACTCAAGAACGGTGTTTGTCTTATTATGGATGTTGCTGTCCTCCACCTCCACTGGAAGCAAACTGGATGGAAATGGTTACGTTGATGTTGTCATTGCAATCACTTCAAAAGTACCACAGGATGAGAGACTTATTGATAAAATCAAGGTGAATATGTACTTTTTTTTTAGAAATAAGAATTGATAATGCTAATCCAGCATACGGCGTTGAACCCTACACTAATCAATATGGTGAATGCGGAGCTGAAGGAGAGTTCATTCATTTCAGCCCAGAATACCTTCTGAATGATACTTTAATTGAGCTTTATGGATCAAGGGATAAACATTGCTAACATTCCTTCAACATTTATATATTTCTCATGAAGGAAGAGTACCTGGAAAGGTTTTTTATTTCAGTATTATGTTTGTTTTGTTAGCAGTTTTCTTGTTTGTTTGCGGGAAGGGTCATGATGAACATAATAGAGAACAGCCGTTTTACCACTCTAATGGTCGTATTGAAGCTACAAGGTAACAAAAGAAAACGTATGATTTAAAAAGCACATGATCTCACCCATTGGTTTCCTGCTTATCTTTTAGATGTAGCAAAAGCATTGAAGGTCAGTTTTATGAGGTTACTGCTCTTCAATCTTGCCGCATTGATCCACAAACTTTGCTACCTACTAAGGGGTGCACGTTTTTTCTGGACAGAAATCAAATCTCAAACAGCTCTATTATGTTCTTATCGCATCTGGATCCTGTAAGTATTGATTGCACACACATTCAGTGGTGTATTGTAACAAAGTAGTAATACTTTGTTACAGTACTTAAGTATTTTTTTGGAAGTGTACTTCAATTTTTATATTTTAGCAGACTTTTCATTTTACTCCACTACATTTCTTAAATAAAATGTATACTTTTACTTTGATGAATGTCCCCGAAGCCTGTCGATTACTTACTACAAAATGTCTCAAAATATTTATCTTTTGCATGTGCAGTGCGAGGGGAATGAGAATGAGAAATAGCTGAAAGTGATAATACAAAAACAGCATTATAAATAAAAGTGGAAAAAAGATTAAGAACATACACAGCAGCACCACACTTTATTTAGCGTAACACCATAGCTGTGGGCGTGGGGTGGATGTGGAGGCAAAAACTCATTTAGTGCATAAGTGTAACATTTCTCGGTTTAAACATTTGTTATATTCTCTTAAAGAGAACTTAGACTCAGGCATGGTCATCTGTGATGTGATCTGACTCTGGAACGAACAGCTAAGATGCGATGAGACTCTGGAGGATCAACTAAGACTTGTGAGACTTCTGAAGAACATCTGTGACATCAGTCTAGTTCATGGACAGTGAATACAATTCACTTGGTGCACCTCTTCCCTCCATCATGGACATTTTCCTTGCACAATGCTCCAGTAAGGCTACCAGTATTGTAAAGCTGGCAGAAACTGAAAAAAGGAGAGCTGGGTGCTGTCTTTTTCATCTTCTACCATCAGGTAGAACAGGCTTACTCAACCCTGGTCCTCGAGGGCCACTGTCATGCTAATTTGAGCTTCAACCTAATTCAAACACACTTGAACCAGCTAATTGGTCTGTTTAGGATTACTAGTAAGCTACAGGCAGGTGAGTTTGATCAAGGTCGGGCGCGTGAATCTATTGTTGTGTGTTTCATTTTTATGTTTAATCAGTATGTAGCACAATGGTCCTGCAAGACACTTTTTATTTCACTATATGTTCACACATGTAGCAGAATGACAATAAAATGTTTTGACTTGATATGGAATATTCAGAGTCAGATAAGCAAATGATAATGTTTTGACGTCACTACAGGGAAATAACCTGATTCATTGATAAGGTAACGCATAAGCGCGGTTAACTTGTGTTGTCAGGTTACTGATGTGCATGTAAACAGCTTTGTGCTAAACTTTTGCATTCCATGTTTACCTCCTTTATGTCAAAGTGGTACTACTGCTATTTATAATTATAATTTTTTATAATTATATTACAGTGCTCCAGACAATAAAAACAAATAAATAATGCACTTACACTGTTAATGTATGTATGAATTAATCTTACAGCAAAAATACTGTATTAATGTTTATATAATAATAATAGTATGATTTATCTGGTTAAAGTATATTATTTTTACTGTAAAACACAATAATTTTACTTTTCTTCAGTAATATATTTTAAAACAATATTTTAAAGGAGCAAATGGCTCCTTATATTAATGTTATTTAATTATTGTTATTTCTTTTTATTGTCTGGAGCACTGTAATATAATATAATTATAAATATAATAATTATAAATAGCAGTAGTATCACTTCGACACAAAAAGCGGTAAAGCTTAGCACAAGCCTTTAGTTCAGCATGTTTGCATGCACACCACTAAGCTTATAGCTCACAAATATGAGCTTATTAAAAGGTTTACATGCACATCAGTAACCTGACAGCACAAGTTAACCGCGCTTGCACGACTTTATCAATAAATCAAGTTATTTCCCTGTAGTGACGTCAAAAATAATAATTTGCTTATCTGACATTTTATTGTCATTCTGCTATATGTGTGAACATATAGTGAAGCGAAATATTGTGTCTTGCAGGACCATTGTGCTATATACAATTTAAACATAAATATGAACAGAATAATAACCAACAATAGAAGTAAGAAAGCAAAACAAAAGACCCCAGTAATAACCTATACACAGTTAACCACCTGTGAGATGTTCATGGTTTCACCAGGTAGATTTGTGGATGAGGCTTTCAAGGAAGCAGGGAGATTAAGGTTAAGGGCTCTTACAGTCTTGGTGACAGCTGTTTAGCAGACGAAGCTTTGATATTCCAGTATCTTCTCATGGGTTCTCAACCCTGGTCCTAGAGGGCCACTGTTCTGCAGAGTTTTGCTCCAACCTTGATCAAACTCATCTGCCTGTAGCTTACTAGTAATCCTAAATGGCCTTATTAACTGGTTTAGGTGTGTTTTATTAGGTTGGAGCTCAAACTTGCAGGACAGCGGCCTCCAGGACCAGGGTTGAGAAAGCCTGTTCTCCTGATGGCATAAACTGGAAAAGACTGGGAGAGATGGGTGGGGTCCTTCACAATACTGGTAGCCTTGCTGGAGCATTGTGCCAGGAAAAATCCAGGACGGAGGGGAAGAGGGGCACTGTCAGGGAACTAGACTAATGTTCCCACACCAGACAAATGATGCAGCTGCTCAACACACTCTCAGTGGTGCTCAAATCAAATCAAATTCAAATTTTATTTGTCACATACACATACATACATGATGCGACATGCAGTGAAATGTTTTTACAACCGTCCAGCGTCGGAATAGCTTCAATTACATTTACTCACAGACTGTTACATGTCACTCTGGACAACAGTTCCCATCATCTATTGCACTGATTACACACACAGCTGTAACCAATCAGACACACTTTATAAGCCTTGGACATCCTCATTCTGATCACTGAGTATTTTCTGCATGTATCCCTCTCCTAGCAATAGGGACTTTTACAGAGCTATTCTGTGTTTTCTGACTTAAAGTCTAGTTTACCCAGAGTTTCGTCACATCTTAGCTGTTCGTCCAGAGTCACATCAAATCACAGATGCAGAGTCTTGTCTTGTCCTGCCTTTTCACTTGTCCGATGCTCGCTGCTGTCTCCAGAGGCGATAAGGCCTGATTCAGATTCTTGCATGATGGTGGTGCCCAGCAAAAAACTCCTACGAGACTGCTGGTCCGTGGTACTCAAACTCCAAGTTTGCCCTGTCACAGGCAAGCAGACTAGCAGTGAACTTCCTGCCTGTCCTCTAGCTGTGCCTGAACTCTCGTCACATCCTGACATGGATCGGACGCGTCGCCGCGAATCTTCATCTCATCATGCCCATGGTCATGGAGGCCAATTTTGAACACCTCTAGCAAGCTGCTTTTGCAAGTTTTTGTGAATACATTTCAGCTTTTAATCCCTAAAGAAGATATTACAGGTTCATCAAGTGTGTCAAAATGATTATTAGAAAAATAATGCACATCCGAGGTGGTGATCTGGCCACAATGTGAAGCTGAATTCAAAATGTTAGTTTTAGTAAATACAATATTGGCAAAAAGTAAACGATTGTCTTGAAATAAAATAAAACAACTGTACATCAGATGGCGTGAATCTCAGCTAAAGGTACTTTCCTGCTTATGTTAAATTTTTACTTGTCCATTTTTTTAATGGGGTCAAGAGATTACAGCAAGAAAATTAAGACATCTTCCAAGTTTATTAAACTTTTCTCTCCCATTGCCATTTTGGATTCCCTACTTTCAGAGAGTAAAATGAGAAATGCATGAGAATCACAACTAAGTCTCCTGAGGTTTGAAAGAGTAATGCAATAATGGAGCCTTGATAGAGATTGCAAGACAATAAATATATATTTTGTCTTTCTTCCACCACACTCTCAGTTTTTACATTTTTTGACTAATCCTTCATGTCTCATTTGTGTCTACCTCTATTTCTCCCAAGGAATTTTAGGAGAAACATCTTAAATGTTGTCGAAACTAAAATAAGAGATATGTGAGAATCTCATCTAAGACTCCCGAGTTTATGAAAAGCAGGCACTAAGCAATACATGTTTCCTATAGGAAGTGAAAAGATGTGTGTTTGTAAAAAAAAACAAATCTATCGTTAAGCAGTTTTAACTTTCAACTTCTTTCTCTAATCTGTTGCTATAAAAAAACACAGTCATGTACATTTGCTGACCTTAGGGGTTTTCAGCTAATTTTCATTTTTGGGTGAACTCTTCCTTGATAATTTACCTTAGATGTTGATTAGGCTTTAAAAACAGAGGACTGCATAGAAATGAATAAAGAAATGCAATGCAAAACAGGAATAAAATTAGTGCGATACGCATGCTGTGATGACGTTTTCTTGTTCCCTGGGAAAAACTGTATTGATACTTTCAGCTCATGCAAGCAAATCATCTTTCGTTTTAGTTCGGTATTTGCTGTTTGTCTAAACTCTGCAACTATGTACTTGTGGATGTTATGTATTTTGGTGTCCTCCACCTCCACTGGAATCAAACTGGATGGAAATGGTTATATTGACCTTATCATTGCAATCAGTTCAAAAGTACCACAGGATGACAGACTCATTGATAAAATTAAGGTGAATATGCACTTTTGATCTATTTAACAAACTTCATATATGTGATTTTTTTCTGTATTTTCTTTTACATTTTTTTAAATTTCATGTTTTCATAGTTGATCTGTTCACTTTCATTCTAACAGGAGATGGTCACTGAGGGTCGTTTTACCTTTACGATGCATTGGATAAAAGGTCTATTTCAAAGAAGCTACAATCCTAGTCCCACCTGAATGGACCGGTCCAAACTTCACCCAAGCAAGAACAGAGTCCTTTGAAAGGTACCGAGAATTATGCCTTTTAATCTTGCCTACCAGATATTAAGGCTCACAAATAAATTACTTCACTGGTATAGGATGATTCTTAGACTGTTTCTATGTAAAACACAGGCCAAAATAAGAATTGATAATGCTAATCCAGCATACGGCGTTGAACCCTACACTAATCAATATGGTGAATGTGGAGCTGAAGGAGAGTTCATTCATTTCACCCCAAAATACCTCTTGAATGATAGTTTAATTCAACTTTACGGATCAAGAGGTGAAAGCTGCATATCTTTATTTTTATTTTTTTACTTTTATTTTTATCATGAACTAAGAGAGGTCAGAAAGGTCTATTAATACAGTGTTTGTTTTATTAGCAGTTTTCTTGTTTGTTTGCAGGAAGGGTCTTTGTGCATGAATGGGCTCATGTGAGGTGGGGTGTATATGATGAATACAGTGCAGAAAAGCCATTTTACCACTCTGATGGCCGTATTAAAGCTACAAGGTGATACAAATTGATTAAAATATGATTAAAATCTCCTTGCATATGATCTCAACTATTGGTTTCCTGCTTATCATTAGGTGTAGTAAAAATACTGAAGGTCAGTTTTATGAAGTTACTGCTGGAGGATCTCTTCAATCTTGCGCATTGATCCCCAAACTTCATTACCTACTAAGGGGTGCATGTTTTTACCTGACAGAAATCAAATCACAAATAGCTCCATTATGTTCTTACCGGGTCTGGATACTGTAAGTATTAATTGTACATCTGTTCACATATAATATTTCTACATTGTAAAAAAATCTCCCAACATAACATTTTCTATTGACTTGCATCTAAATTTTCCATTGGCCCAATTAAATTTCTGCACAATTTTCTGTTGGGACAACTGTTAAAAACAATAAATTCAACTGGGCCAATGGAAAAATGTTAATGAAATTTTGAGTTGGGAGGACTAAAAGTTTTTACAGTTTATCTGCAGCAGTAACAAATATTATCAAACTATGAGTCAACATGTTTTGAGTTATGAGTCAAGTTTTGGTCAAAGTTTTAGTCATGCAGGGATCAAAAGCAATCACTCAGGGCCTGCCCTCATCATCAATGAGGAAGTAAGTATTATAGTGAGAGGAGGTTAATCCAAAACCAAAGAAAAAAAGGTTTAAAGAAAACAAAATAAAAAAAAACATAGCCAACCATAAAACATGCAAAAAAATAAAATAATAATAAATCTTAAGATTATGAGCTTAAAGGTTTAATATTTTGAGAATGAAGTTTATTATTACAAGAATAAAGTTTAAATGTTTTGAGAATAAAATGGATCTGAGAATATGCAGAGAGAAATGCAAAAAAAAAAAAAAAGTTTTTAATACAATAATGAGAAAATATTTTTATTATAAATGAGTCTATAGCCTGCTGTGTTTTCCATGCATCACACATCTTGGTATGAAATAAAGAGGAAACACACATTTATGCTTTTGTGATAAAACGGACATAACTTGAAAGTTGAGCTGTGTTATATTGAAAGCAACAAAGCAAAAAATTGCCCAGCAAGCCACAAATATGAATGGAAGGCTTTAAATATTATGTCCATTCATTTACTGTATTATACCATGAATAAATCAGCTTGTGAATAGCCACTTAATGTTATAGCCTACAGACTATACCTCAAAAAGAAATATAATTTATGTTAACAAGTTGGAGTCCCTTTATTTTATTGCCCTTTTAGATATTGGGTCTTAGCAAAGACTAATTTTTCCTTTTCTTTATTTTAAAATTACTATATGGTTCGGAGATAAATTGTTGAACTGTACACCTTTCCAGTGAAATTATTCCACTTTTACTTTGAAGTTATTTGAGATTGTGTACTGTGTTTAAACGTTTTACCTTCACACCTTTATCATAGTTTTGCTGTGTTGAATTTAATGTTCATACATAAAATAAAATTCATCATAAAATAAATTAATAATTAAAAATGTGCCTTTAAAGGAACCTACTCCCTTTGGTGTTATTAATTATAAAGGAATCCTTTTTAGGTGACTACATTTTGTCAAGAAAATGACCACGATAATGAAGCTCCAAGCATGCAGAACAAAAAATGTGGCAAAGCAACATGGACCGTAATATTTGAGGATTCTGTGGATAAAGATGTACTTCGTTCTCTGAAACCACTGCAGTCCCCTCCACCACCACCATCTTTTAAAGTTGTGCAGCGAAAGAAAAGAGTTGTTTGCCTCATCCTTGATGTCTCAGGAAGCATGGGAGTATGTAATAACAGACATTAACTTCATTTGAAAACAAAAATGCTTGCCTGATAACCTTTTCTTGTAACTTGTGCTTTGAGTTTGATTGCTTTGTTTTCTAGGGACCTAGAATTCTTCAACTGCAGCAGGCTGCCACACACTTCTTGCGGAACATCGTTGAGGATCAAGCCAGTGTTGGGATTGTAACCTTTAGTACTACTGCTTCTACTCTGAGTCCCTTGACTACTATTGACAGTGACACCACAAGAGAGAGTCTTATCAAATTGTTGCCAAAAGTAGCAGGTGGATCGACCAACATGTGTAAAGGCCTTGATCTAAGCTTAAAGGTGCCATGTTAATTGTATAGTATACATTTTGTATGTTGGTGATGTATAAAATATGCAAGTGATACTGGCGGGCGGTTCTTAGCCTCCATGACATGCTTTTAATGCGCAGATAGCCATTGATTATCCCGCTTATTCCATGGTAATTTTCAAAATTATAGACAAGTTAAGACTAGCACATCTTTGCAGCGCAATATTTGACTGGAAGGGTAAAAATGCTGATTATTTCCGTCATTTACGGCTCATTAGCACTAAAATTCTGTCCACTACATATCAGAGATGAAATAGTTCGGTAAGAAGACATTCATTTGAATTAATTCTCAATCTTGTGAGAGTGTGCGTGAGTTACCTGCTACTGTGCGTCTCTCAATCAAGCTGTGTTTACTTCAAAACTTACTTCAAAATAGCAAGTTTACCTCTTCTCTCTCTCTCCTCTCTCCTCTCCCTCTTCCTCTCCCTCTACCTCATCCTCTACCTGCCAGCCAATCAGAATTGAATATTCAAACAGACCATGGAATAAATAGCTATTTTATGACAGCGATCCTTTTTCTTCAGGTTCTCCAAGCAGACAATGGGGATGCCTTAGGAGATGAACTAATTTTTCTGACAGATGGTCAGGCAACAGACGACATTACTCTTTGTGTTCCATCCGCAATACAAAGCGGTGCCATTATACACACACTAGCTTTAAGTAACAGTGCAAGTCATGCACTGATAGAAATGGCAAACCAAACTGGTAAGTGATATCAGCCCAAAAAACAACTTACTGTATCTGTCTCAGTGTATATCATATAATATAAGCGCCAGTTTATTATTTAATGCAAAAATGTCTTAAACAGGGGGAATATTTTTATTAGCCAATGATAAGACCCCATCTAACCAGTTAATGGACGCATTTGCTTCACTCACATTATCAACTGGAGATTTCACAAAAGAGCCAGTTCAGGTTTGTCAAGTGATCTAACAATAGGTTTTTACTCTTAGAGTGTCATCAATATTATGAGCATTTTAACCATATTAATTTTTATCACTCCTTTAGCTAGAGAGTGTTGGAGTAAGAACATCTGATTGGTTCAATGGGACAGTTTCGGTGGATCAGACTGTTGGGAACAAAACCAGCTTTGTGATAATCTATGAAATAAGTTTTCCCAGCATTTACATACAGTCTCCAAGTGGCTTAATCTACACTCAGACAAATATGAATCATGATGTATCGCTGAAAACAGTTTTTTAAAGCTTCCAGGAACGGCAGAGGTATGAACCTTGAAGTTATTTACTCAGTTTATAGTTTATAAACCAGAAACATAATTTATGGTAGGCATCTGGTCTAGGAGTTTTAGATAAACATTTAACAACAACTTTAGACAGAGTTTATTATGATTCCGAGGATACATTTACAGAAAGCCTTACTGATCTGCTTTCTCACTGATAACTTTTATTTGTTTGATAGCCTGGGGACTGGGAGTACAGTATCCAAACTACAACACTTCAAGCTTTGACTATAACAGTAACAAGTCAAGCTTCTCAAGCTGATGTTCCTCCTATCATTGTCAAAACCCACATGAACCAGCAGTTCAGTGACGGCTCTAAACCCATGCTAGTGTTTGCTGAGGTTAGTCAGAATTACAGGCCTGTAATAAATGCTGATGTTTGGGCTACACTTGAGTCAGAAACCGGGTCCACGCATACATTACAACTCCTGGACAACGGAGCAGGTAAATTACCCAAAATATTATATAAATTAAAAAAATAGAATAAAATAAAGTAGTATTCCAAATTTTGACAAATGAATCGGATTCATCTTTCACAGGAGCTGATGCTATCAAAGATGATGGTATATATTCCAGATATTTCACAAAGATGGTAAACGGGAGAAGCAGTTTGAAAGTAAGAGTGAAGAATCAAGATGGACAAGCCAGATTTGCTGTCCTATATGTCCCTGGATGTGTGTTAAATGGTAAACTTTCAGATCCTGGGATATTCATTTAGATGAGATTGATATAGCTCTTATTTCTATATTAATCACTTGACAGGCTATATTATGCCATCTAAAGTGTGGTTCTAGAATACAATCAAATATGTTAAATGAAACCTATGAACTAAACTAAACTAGACTTATTTTCATTTCAGTAATAACAATTAATAGTGTATAATTACAGATGTAGGTCATCATACCACAAACCTTTTATGGTTGATAGCATTCCAATTTTGTTTCATGTTTTGTCATGTTGACTTCAACAGACATCCTGTACTCAGTGAATAGGAAGCAGTAAACATTACATAGAGATCATGTCAGTTGGAATGTATCTTGATAGTCATAAAGTTTTGTTCCTGAATGAATCTGTGTTTTGAATAAAATGTTTGTGTGAATAATTGAGTTACAGTTAATTTCATTTATAGTGCAGCTGAACCCTCCAAAGCCTCCAGTTTCTAAAGAACCACTTGAGGTTGAAAACTTCACCAGAACAGACACCGGAGAGAGTTTCGTGGTGACTCTTTCAGGTACAACTCCACCAAATTTCCCTCCGAACAGAATCACAGATCTGAGTGCTGAGATCCAGGAGGACACTGTGCTTCTCAGCTGGACAGCTCCTGGTGAGGACCTTGACCAAGGAACAGGTAAATCATACAATTACTGTACTAGTATTTAAAAGGTGTTTAATTTGTTTGGGTTACTCCAACCCAAAATAATTTTTTTGTCATCAATCACAATTTTAATTAAACACAGTTTAAGATATTTTAGATGAAAACTGTGAGGTTTGTGACTGTCCCATTGATTTCCAATTAATAAACACCGTCAAGGTCCAGAAAAGTATGAAAAACATTATGATATTAATCCATCTGTCATCAGTGGTTCTATCTGAATTTTATGAAGCAATTTTGGAGATTATCCACAGGATGCAAGCTTTTTTGTCAGCCGCAACATGTTGTGTTTATGCTTAGATTTTTGAAGAAAAACAGCGCATCCTTGTGGCACTGCTGACATAGAACAGCATACGTAGTTCAGTAGATACTCTGCAAAATGGTGCTACAATAATACAGAGAGACACATAGGAGGTTTTTTTGTACAAAACGTATTCCCGTCAATTCATAACATTCGGTCTGGACCTTGACAGTCCATCTTAATTCTTCAGTCTTATTTTCAAGCTGCTTCTCCCATTTACCATCTCTGTGAGATATCTAGAATAGGTTCCATCACCGTTGATAGCATCACAAGCTTCCCTGTTTTCATCGAAAATATTTTCAGTTGTGTTGTTCTGAAGATTAATGCCAAAATTTACATTTTGGTGTGGAGTATCCCTGTAATTTATTTGCTGACAAAAGTTGTTTTCAAGTTATATCAAGAAATAATATATATTGCACTGCATGTTTTTGTTTGTTTGTTTTGTTTCCTTAAGCTAAATCCTATGGGATCAGGTGGAGCTTTGACTTTAACATGCTTAAATTCAACTTCAGCAATAGTCAAGAAGTAAACACAACTGATATCTCACCTCTGGAGGCTGGATCAGTTGAACAACATTCATTCAATCTTAATATTACAATCCAAAATGGCACCACGCTCTTCTTTGCAATTCAGTCGGAGGACAAACAAAAAGCTAAATCTGAAACCTCCAACATTGCTCAAGCTTCAAAGATCCTCCTGCTTCAAAAATATCAGACCCAGACATTAATTTGACGGTTCTTGTTATTTCCCTGTGTGTGGTAACTATGCTCATGTGCTTTATTGTTGCTGTAGTCATATTAGCAATGAACGCAGAAAGCGCTCTGCTCAAAAGATATATGGCAAATAAGTGTCAAATCAGTTCTTGCGCCTAATTTGAACATGACTATGTAATTATTGGTATCTTTTAAGCAAAATATATCATATATCAAATATGTCATTATTCCACTTCAGAATCATGTAAATACCTATAATATATACACGTCTCAACTACTATATGCACACTACATATAAAAAACATTTTAATGCAGCTAAAAAAGTTATATTTTTGTATTACTAGTTGCCATTGTCACACATGTGGAGTCTTTTGTTGTTGTTTTGTCTTCTCCCATGTGTTCAGTGTGACCTACTTTCTGTTAATTGTCTAATTGTCTTCAGCTGTGTTTTGTTAATTTAGTCAATTCCTGTGTGTATTTAGGTTCCAGTTTACTGCTGTTCTCGTCTTTAATGCATGGGTTTTTTTTTTTGTCCTGTCTGCCTGCCTACCTGCTCGCAACTATATTGTTATTTTGTTCGTTTGTAGAGGATTAGAACTGTTTAAGTTTATTTTTCTCGTTGAGTGCTCCTTCTCGCAAACCACACCGTGACAGTCATTCACACCAAACACAGTTTTGCTACTACTAAAACTACTATATATTATTTGCATAAGAACTGCTTAGCAATATTTTATATTACATACAAAAGGAGTAACCCATCTACTCACCTGTGTAGCCCCAGTATTCAGTCCTGTTCTTCAACCATGCCAACTTTAAGTTACTTGTCATTTTATTAAGTAGTCACGTGTTTGAAGGAGATGTTGATCTTGTCTATTTCTCTCACAAATCAATCATTTTGCCTCTGTAGACTTAGAACATTAATCCTTTTGAATAAATAATGATGGTAATCTTATATGCCCGTTGTGTCTTGTTTTTTATTGACAAATAGTAGGTTTAGGGGCAGGGGCTGGGTTACGTGATCATAAATGTGTAAATAATGTAATATAAATGAAACTGTTGTGACTGTTTACAATGAATAATCAACACATATGCAATAATGGCAATATATAATTACCTAATATATAATTTAATCATGATGATAAGATTCCCAGTATCTCACGTCTGCATATTGACACCAAGGGTTTCTTATTTAAAGCTATGGAGGACCCTGCACGCCGAAAATTGATGATAAAGGAGTACCTTGTGCATTAAAAAGTGATGCCAAAGGGTCAAATCTTTCACAAATCGCTTTTTTGGAAAAATGTCACCAAGTGAGAGATCAACGAAGAGTCGCAAAATGTAGCAGCAAAGTCACTGGACGCTCTGATAGGTAGTAATATGACTGGATGGGTTCAAATACCACAATAAGTGCTTTAAAAAAACCCTTAAAGGATCTTAGTAAACCTCTAAGATTTGAATATTTAAATGATCATCCTACTGATATCTATTGAAAATGTTCAATAATATTTAAAAACATATCAGTAAGCCTATTATATATAAAATCATCACTGCGTACTTTCAACTGGGATGTGGCTGTCCCAAACCCTAACCTCTAAATTCTAACTTATGAAAATAATATTGTTGTTACATTGTTAAAAAAAGAACGAAAACTAAAAGCGAGTATGCTTTAGTCCATTGGCAGAGACTGATTTTAACCACACCCCTACATTTATGATCAGGAAATATTCATGTGTCCCTCTTTCCCGTAACTACATGGTGTGAGTAGGTAGGTTTTATAACTTTAAGGTAAATTGTTTTCAAAAGTCGCTAACACTTTATTTTGATGGTCCCTTATGAACATTCTGTTGAGAATAAATGACTCTGCAGCTACATGTCAACTAACTTTCATTAAAGTATAAGTAGACTGTCTGATTATTATCTGCTAACTCCTTATTGTGAATGATCTCCCAACAGACTGACTATAGATAGTTTTTCAAGAACATCTATTCTAACCTTGAACCCTGCCAGTCTACTAACACTACTAACACAAAAATCTGCTTCACTTTAAGCAATGTCGCTAACAAACAATTAAGCACACCTTCACACTTTACATTTTGACCTACACATGACCCTCTCCACATGACTAAACCCCAGTGACTCCTGAACAGACTCACTGACAGCGAACAACAATAACGGCAATGACTCTTTTCCTGACTTTGCACAATATTTACTTAACATGAACTTCAAGGTGTAATGGAACCTCTCCATGGCGCCTTGAGAGTCAGTATGATAAGTATGATGTACCGTGCTTTATTTTCAATTGCGTCAGCACCTGCTTAAAATTAGCCCTGTGTGAACGTGTGAATAATGCGGTTCACAATATGCAGCAAACACATAATTTATGAGTCAAGGTGAACTCATCTGCACACTCATTTTTATTAAGATACATCACATTTTTGAAATCCTCAATCAGAATTCATTCAAGTTGCTCAACACCGGTGACGCTGCTGAAATGGCACCATTTATTAAAAAGCATGTTCTTCTCCCAAGCATATTCTATATACTTTGGGACCAAGTCTCTCTCAGCCCATGCTTCTCCGGGGCTCTGGACCGGACAGCCCCGGCACAATTTAAACCCTGCTAACACTGTAGAAATATAGTGCATTAACAGAAATGTATTTATAAACATCTTATTGCTGTTTGTTGTTATCTGAATTAGTTATTTGCCACACCTGCCCTTGTTACCCTTCTATTTATTTCTATTATTTGATTACAGACCTGTGCTATTTTTCTGTGGACAGTTTTCTGGCTGATTTTGAGATGTATTGTCTTGTTTTGCAGTGTCTTGTTTTTCCATATGATCTTTTGACCAAAATTTACTGTCAGTTTATGCCAGGGTATGCCTCTTATCAATGGCATTTAAGTTAATTTTTGACCCATTATAGTATAAAACAGGGATTGAGATTTGCCGTTTATCTAAACGCAGCAGCTATGGACTCAAGAACGACGTATGTCTTATTATGGATGTTGCTGTCCTCCACCTCCACTGGAATCAAACTAGATGGAAATGGTTATGTTGATATTGTCATTGCAATCGGCTCAAAAGTACCACAGGATGAGAGACTTATTGATAAAATCAAGGTGAATATAAATATTTTGGTCTGTTAACAATTTTTACCTACTTCAATGGAGTTTAGAGTTTTTATTTATGTACATATTTACTTGATATTTATTGATTTTCTTACTTTATCTCTTTATTTCTGACAGGAAATGGTCACTGAGGGGTCATTTTACCTTTATGATGCATTGGATGAAAAAGTCTATTTCAGAGAAGCAACTATACTAGTCCCACCTGAATGGAATGGTACAAACTATGCCAAAGCAAGAACAGAGTCTTTTGGAAAGGTTTCCTACCAAATATTGATGTTTAAAAATAGATTACTTCACTTACAAAAGATACTTCTTTATGTGACCATTTCTGTATGTGAAATGCAGACAAAAATAAGAATTGATAATGCTAATCCAGCATTTGGTGATGAACCCTACACTAATCTGTATGGGAATGTGGAGAAGAGGGACAATACATTCACTTCACCCCAGAATACCTTCTGGATGACAATCTAATTGAGCTTTTTGGATCAAGAGGTGAACATTTTGTTTCTTTCTTCACCATTAGTTTATACATTTGTCATTAAGAAAGAAATCTGAATTTCTTTTAATACAGTAGTACTAAAACAGTAGTTATGTGTTTGCAGGAAGGGTCTTTGTGCATGAATGGGCTCATGTGAGATGGGGTGTGTATGATGAATACAGGGCAGAAAATCCATTTTACCACTCTGATGGCCAGATTGAAGCTACAAGGTTATTTAATTTAAAAAGGAAAGCATATGATTAAAATGTCCTTGAACAAGATCTCAACCATTGGTTTCCTCTTTATAGGTGTAGCAGAAATATTCAAGGTCAGTTTTACGAGGTTACCACAGGAGGATCTCTTCAACAGTGCCGCATTGATCCCCAAACTTCATTACCTACCGAGGAGTGCATGTTTTTTCCAGAAAGAAATCAAATCACTAATAACTCAATTATGTACTTCCCGGGTCTGGATCCTGTAAGTACTGATTGCACATATAAATATTTCTACCTGTAAGTAATAACAAATTTGATCTAACTATGAGTTGTATATACATGAGTTTTGGACATAGTTTTAGCCATGTGGTGAAAGTGGTCCCCTCTGCCCTCATCAGCCATTAGGAGGTAAAAATATTATGGTGAGAGAAGATCCAAGATTCTTACCCAATAGACTAAACGTTGTAATAAACACAGGGCAACACAAAGAGCAACTACAGCTGAACAACAACTGACCAATGAACAAAGAAAATGTAGCTAACTGACATAAAAACTACAAAGTATTGAGATGTAAACTTGCGATTCTATTTTGCTTATAATTTCTGCACAGGAGAATTTATTTTTGTTTGTTGTTGCATTTACCATGTTTACCATGGTAATGTTAATGGCTAGAGAATAGTGTTTTGCATCGCTTGTAAATATTTCTGCCTTGTATGGTGATCATAATCCATACCACATCACATCGCTGCTGTCTGAAACTAAAACTATTTTAAAAGTCTTGAATGCAAGTGTTAACTAATGTTATAGCTGTTAACTTTATGAAATGATCCTTGGTGCTGACTCTCTCTAGATGTGGAGAGACTTCGCCCTTTTGTTGATAACCACTATTCTAGCCTCAGCTGGCCTGCAAGGGTTATGTTGGGCCAAAAAAACCCTGAATGTTGGCCCAAGAGAGTACAGACGAAGCGCAATGAAGCTCCAGAAGTACTAGCACTCCCACTTTTGACCTGACAGGATGTCGGGATAGATTGATAGTGTTTTTTTAGCCACTGACAAGGGTACTGGGACAGACATAGATTGCATTTGTAGTTTCTGAGCCCTCGCAGGATTAAGTGTTCAGTGGCGGATCTTTGGGCTATGTGAAGGCTACTAGGGCCTACAGGGAGCTCAGGTAAGGTTTCTGTGTTCATGACAAGACCAGTGGGGCAAATAAAGGGCTCATAGATTGAAACTCCTCTTAAAAATCAGACTTAACACAGGACTGTTTAAAACGGGCTGTTTAAAACCAAAAGCATTGACTGCAACTGAACTGACACACAACACAACTGGTTGCTGTGGTTGATTCAGGACAAGACGAGAGTTCACAAGCAGCCACCATAGCCATGACAGGACTAACAGGGAGTGCTCAGATAGCCTCTACAACCAGCTTGGGGCAAAACGGGAGTGCATAAGTGGGTGCCACTACAGTGACCAGAGCTGAAGTGAACAGAGACACTTTGGATGACCCTCGAGAACCAGCTTACTAACTAACATTATTGCTGGATCCATTATTTGGTCAGTTGATCTGTACTGCTGGGGGAGAGGAAAGCAAGAGGAGGAATATCTATGTCCAAAAAAGATTTATTCAAGAAAATATATTAAACTAAGTAATGAATACATGAACATTACAAACGCAACTGACAAATGAAAAGGAAACACAGGAGTGTTATATAATTGATCATATTCACCTGAAAACAATGAAAGATAAACAAACAGAAAAACTACAAGCTGACTAGAAGAACACACCAGGCAAAAATTAAAGAACAGGAATCGTAACAGTGCAACAGAATGACAGTGATCACAATCATAACAGCACACCCTGATTTTATTGCATCAAATAACTTAAAAGCAAACTCATTCAAGACATTTTGACATACATTAGCACGAGCAAGACCCAACTAAAATGTCAGAAATAATCAAAAACGTAATTTGAAGTTTAATTTGATTGTTCAGTTTGTCTCACGTCCCATTAGATTAGATGGCGAGGGTTTGGTTTATGACCTATATTGGGACTAGCTGTGTGGGGTAAATATAAAATTTATTCAATTTAAAACATAAAAATACAGAGAGCGAGAATGTAAGCAATTAATTTGCACACCAACCAAGATAACCCCAATATTATAAGCTCTTTAAAAGTAAAGGTATTCATTTAGCCACATTGGTTTACATTGGTTTTCCTGTGTTAAATTGATTTAATAAATATCCTTATTTGTCTATTCCAGTAGGTACTTGGCATTGACTAATTTATAGAACTGATGTTTTTAAAAAAGAAAAGATACTGGGCCGATGTTTGGGTATTTCATGACATTTTATTTCTAAATAAATCCTATTTTTCAGGTGACTGCATTTTGTCAAGAAAATGAACACAATTATGAAGCTCCGAACATACAGAATAAAAAATGTGGCAAAGCAACAAGGACAGTAATATTTGAGGATTCTGTGGATAAAGAGGCACTTCGTTCTCTGAAACCACTGCAGTCCCCTCCACCAGCACCATCTTTTAAAGTTGTGCAGCGAAAGAAAAGAGTTGTTTGCCTCATCCTTGATGTCTCAGGAAGCATGAGAGTATGTGATAACAGATATCAACTTTGAAATTTTTTGTTACCAGTGCTTTGAAATGATTTTGAAAAATAATTTTGAAACTGCAAGAAACTAAATTTTGTTTTATTTTCCACCTATTTTCTAGGGTCTTAGAATTCTTCTACAGGAGCAGGCTGCCACACATTTCCTCCGGAACAATATTAATGATCAAACCAGTGTTGGGATTGTAACCTTTAGTACTAATGCTTTTACTTTGAGCCCCTTGACTACTGTTGATAGTGAAACCACAAGAGAGAGTCTTATCAAATTGTTGCCAAAAGTTGCAAATGGATGGACAAACATATGCTTGGGCCTTAGTCAAGGCCTACAGGTAGTAATTACTAATATTATTATTTTTATGTTTGTGATATTAAGTATATAGAGTTTGTTGGTGATACCTTTTTCTTCAGGTACTTCGAGCAGATGATGGGGATGCAATAGGAGATGAAATAATTTTTCTGACAGATGGTCAGGCAGACAGACGACGTTTCTCTTTGTGCTCCTTCTGCAATACAAAGTGGTGCCATTATACACACACTAGCTTTAAGTCAGAGTGCAGATAAGGATCTGATAGAAATAACAAAAAACACTGGTTAGTGATATCAGCACAATTAATAATTGACTGTATTTGTCTCAGTATATATCATATAAGTGCCCAAAATGTACCAAAAATGTGCTCTGTCATAAACAGGGGGAATATTTTTTTTCGCCAACGATGAGATCACATCTAACCAGTTAATGGACGCACTTGCTTCGTTCACATTATCAACTGGAGATTACACTAAAGAGCCAGTTCAGGTTTGTCAAGTGATCCAACAATACATTTTACTCTGAGAGTGTCATCTATATGAGTATTTTAATCATATTCATTGTTATCACTCCTTTAGCTAGAGAGTATTGGAGCACGAACATCTGATTGGTTCAATGGGACAGTATCGGTGGATCAGACTGTTGGGAACAAAACCAGCTTTGTGATAATCTATGAAAGAAGTTTTCCCAGCATTTACATACAGTCTCCAAGTGGCTTAATCTACACTCAGACAAATATGAATCATGATGGATCTCAGAAAACAGTCACTTTAAATTTTCCGGGAACTGCAGAGGTATGATAACATTTATTGAGCAGTCATTTATTAAGTTTATAACAAAATCCATAAACATGTACACTTATTATCTTAAGACAATAAAAGGCACCAAGAGTTTTAGATAAACATTCAACAACAACTTCATACTAAGACAGAATTTATCACTGATGATTCAGCTGACACACTTACAGCAAACCCTTACTGATTTGCTTTTACTTATTTATGTTTGATAGCCTGGTGACTGGGAGTACAGTATCCAAACAACAATAATTCAAGCTTTGACTATAACAGTGACGAGTCAAGCATCACGTGATGATGTTCCTCCTATCACTGTCAAAACCCACATGAACCAGCAGTTCAGTGACGGCTCTAAACCCATGCTAGTGTTTGCTGAGGTTAGTCAGAATTACAGGCCTGTAATAAATGCTGATGTTTGGGCTACACTTGAGTCAGAAACTGGGTCCACGCATACATTACAACTCCTGGACAACGGAGCAGGTAAATTACCCAAATTAAAATATTAATTAATATAATATAATTAAATAAAATGAAGTAATCTTCCCAACTTAATGGAAAAAAATATATCAAATAAATCAGAAATCCATCTTTCATAGGAGCTGATGGTATTAAAGATGATGGAATATATTCCAGATTTTTCACAAAGATGGTAAATGGGAGAAGCAGTTTGAAAGTAAGAGTGAAGAATCAAGATGGACAAGCCAGATATGCTGTTAAGAAAAATAGTGCTGCCCCATATGTACCTGGATATGTGTTAAATGGTAAATTTTCGGATCCATATTTTGGTCTGTTTAAAAAACCTTTTGTATAATTGGCAATACAATTAGCTATGAAGCTGTGTGAAGAAAACATTTGGTAAAAAAAAAAAAAGTAAAAATTCAGGTTCTTCTATTTTCAGGTGTAGTGCAGCTGAACCCTCCAAAGCCTCCAGTTGCTGAAGAACCACTGGAAGTCGGAAGCTTCACCAGAACAGCCACTGGAGAGAGTTTCGTGGTGACTCTTTCAGGTACAACTCCACCAAATTTCCCTCCGAACAGAATCACAGATCTGAGCGCTGAGATCCAGGAGGACACTGTGCTTCTCAGCTGGACAGCTCCTGGTGAGGACCTCGACGATGGCACAGGTAACGCATACAATTACTGTACTAGTATTTAAAAGATTTTTAATCTTAACTGAATTTTTTTTTTTTAAATGATGGATCTTTTAATTCTTTCCATTTAAGCTAAATCCTATGAGATCAGGTGGAGTTTTGACCTTGATATGCTCCGACACAACTTTAGCAATAGTCATGAAATCAACACAACTGCTGTCTCACCTCAGGAGGCTGGATCAGTTGAACAACATTCATTCAATCTCAGTTTCCCAATCCAAAATGGCACCACGCTCTTCTTTGCAGTTCAGTCAGATGATGAACAAAATGCAAAATCTGAAATCTCCAACATTGCTCAAGTTTCAAAGATCGTCCCTGGTACAAAATACCCAGGAATATCAAATCCAGGAATGAATTTGACAGTTCTTGTTATTTCTGTGTGTGTGGTTACTATGGTCATATGCGTTATTGTTGCTGTAACCACATGGGCAGTGAAACGCAGAAAAATCTCTGCTGGAAGTAAAGTGGCATTAACAATCTGATGCAAACGAATGTCAAATTAATCAAATATGCCTAATTTGAATGTAACTATGTACATCCAATAGCTACACCCAAGCATTTCAAAACTTATTTTAGCTTTTAAAGATTTTATAATATTTATAATTTTTTTAAAATATATATTTTTTTTGTGTGTGTGTAAGCTAGAATGGGCATCCAGAGTGCTTTTGTGGATTTGCCTAGACTTTTAACAAACAAAATGTTATGTTTTGAGTTTTTGTACTTCTCATTTTATTAACATTATTATTTATTGGTGTGTTGTGAAAAATGGCTTTCTATATGATTATTTTTCTTTTATATAGATGTTGCAGCATGACTATTTATTAAACAAACAAAATAAAATTCTCTTTCAAACAGCCTAACTTTTACTTTTATTGCAATGAAATGACAGTTAATATGCATAAAATGTGTATATATTAAATAATACATACTGTATATATATATATAATTACTGTATGTGAAGTGATATGATGTATGACGTAAGATGCATTCATTTTTGTAGTAAAGTCTATATTTTTTTTACTGCTTTTTTTTACCTTTTTAATTCGTTAATGGCACTTAGTACTGCTCTATCCTTATTAGTCTATTCCAGGGCTGTCAAAACTTAGTCCTTGAGGGCCGGTGTCCTGCAGAGTTTTGCTCCAAACCTAATTAAACATACCTGAAGTTAATCAAACTCTTACTAGACATGTTAGAAACTTCCATCCAGAGAATCTTGGTTTCTTTTAAGCAGAAGTTCTTCTTTATTGAGAATTCACTGTGCATCGCTGCAGTCATCAAGTCCAACTAAGTCGCTTAGAAATGGAGACAAAGCACTTTGTGGGATGAACCCAAACAAAACATTCAAATAATGTACAGGAATCAGCCCAGTAACAGAATCTTCCCAGCTTTGATCTAATCAGCATACAAGTGTCATTCAAATGCTAAGGGGCTAATCCAATCATTTTAAAACAAAAGAAAGAGCTGTATTTTGAGATTAGCATTCATGCTTAACTATTCAGAAAGATGATCAGAAAATGCGTAAAAGACCAATGGTCACTATCACAGTACCTGGGCTACCTAACCTCTTTACCTCAAATTGTAACTTTTTCAGTTCATAAACCTATATTTAACTATTTAGAAATTTGTAATCCCAAACTGAGATCTAGATGCAACAAATGCGTTGTTTGTAATGTGTTTTCAGCACCAGTGTGGTCCCCTCCTTCGAAATCTGGTCCCATTAGTACCTCGAGCAATCCCGTTGGCTCAAATTTGTTTTAATAGGTACTCTCTTAAGTGCCTAATTACAATTCTATGTTATGATAAATGCTGTTTAAACCAGTGGTCTTGGGGGACCGCTAACCACCACATATTTTGTATGACTCCCATATTTAACACAGCTGATTCAACTCATCATCTCATTAGTACAATCTAATGACTTGAATTGGGTGTGGCCTATGAGAGAGACATGCAAAATATGTGGTGCTTGGGGGTCCCCAGGACAGCTTTGAGAACCCTGTTACATGGATAATTATTGTCTGTATTTGTTAGCTTATCTACTAGTTTAGCATACAGATACCTGATTATAGCTTCTGATTATAGCTAATTTTATTTGATTAAATTGTGTATTAAATTAAGTATTAAATGTCAAATGTTTTATTTAATAAAGGTGGGGCTGGCAGGGCAGGAGACCACCACAGCCGAGCAGAAAAGGCTTCTGACTTCCATGATGGCTCCGTCAAGACTGCAAAGAAGAGCACAAAGAGATTAGGACTAGCCTTGATTGTTGCTACAAGATAGGCAGTTAGCTCTGACACAGTGTCCTTGACCAAGAGTTCAGGAGCGATCTCTGAGAACTGGAGTTGTAGTAGATTATGAAGTCTCTCAAACTGGGTCGGACTCTGGAGTGGACTTTGAGGGTTCCCAGACTGGAGCAGACCTTGGATTGGACTCTGATTGCTCCTCGACTGAAGTGACCTGTGAAGTGAACTCTGAGGGTTCTCGGATTGTAGCGGATTCATGAGAGGTCACTGAGCACTCTCGGACTGGAGTGGGCTCTGGAGTGGATTCTGAGAGCTCATGGGCTGGAGTGGATTCAGAGACATGCTTTTGGGCCCACAAAGCAGGAACCTTAAATAGGGTCAGCAAAACAGACAGATTAGGTTGATCTGGCAGTGTAAGGAGCCTGGGTGGAGCTGGCAGGGCAAGTCAATCAATCAATCAATCAATCACTTTTATATAACGCCTTTAACTATACAGATTGTGTCAAAGCACTGAACAGTATCAAACAGGAGAACAGAGTGGTAGTTGTGTATTATGCCAAGATTAAAAACTTGTGATTAAAAACTTTCTTTAATCATATCGATGATAATGGATAGGAATGAAGTTTCCACCACTTAATGCCCAGCACTTAATTTCCAGTTCAATTTCAAATGCAGCTATGCCAGATTGTGCTAACAGAGTCAGGTCCCCAGGACCACTGGACTCCACAACCCCCAGAGTCAGCCTTAATGTCCTTCTATTTCTCGTCCTTTGCTTTGACATATGAATCAGTAACAGTGTCCTTAGCTTGACTAGATAAGAAAGGTGGGGTTGGGAAAGCACCTGAAGGTGGACTCTGGTGGTGGTGAATTACCTTTCCTTCCTTGTGGAGCTCCCAAGGCATTAGGGGTTCTTCCAAACAAAGATTAAAAATGAAAAACTGTACTTTACATTCTCTTTATGAAGGGTTTATAAAGGTGTTCATAAATGACTAATAACTAATTTAAAAATGCATTACAAATTATTGATAAGCCATTTTAAATGCATGAATAAAAGTTTATTTTTTTTTATGAAAAGCCTGCCAAATAGTGAGCCATTTTAACTCACATGTTATACATGTTTAACAAATATATTTCTTAATACTTATTTCACTCAAAAACAGAACTCTTATTTATTTCATGAAAACAGCAAAAATGTACTAACAGCAAGACCGAAGGGTGTTGTATTTATGGTTTGTTCATTTATATCTCACTTTTCTTACAATGTTTCTTAAGAATGTAGTAGGCGCTAACAAGCATCTGATGTAAAGTCACATTTTCTAAGAAGAAGAAGAAGTCATGCTGCTAAGATTGTTCCAACATTCTCTGAAGCAAAATTTTAATCTCTCAAAATTTTTATTAATTTTACGGGTCAGCTAACTGTGAGGTGACACTGCAGAGTATGCTTTTCAAAAGGTTCCTGCAATTTATAACAATGTTCTCGGTACAGGGCAGGCTTTAAGTATAACTCATTTAAAGTTATGGTGATGCATATAACATTGTGAGTTAAAAATGTCACTATTTGGCAGGTATTGCGTTAAAATCATCCTCTTGTTCATGCATTTTCAACGATTTACAATGCATTTTTAAATGACTTATTAGTCATTTATTAACACATTTATAAGCCCTTTTTAAAGGGAACCTTAATGTTAAGTGTTAACAAAATGTCTTTAAGGTCCATGCTTTGTCAACCCAATCTCTCTGCCCTAATACAAAACCTCTGGGCGAAGGCCTATTTATTCAAATCTTGAAGATGGACTTGTCCTTTAGGGAGCAGAACTTTGTCTCTCATACTGCTGGATCAATTATGGCTTCTGTAAGTATTCTGTCACAAAATGACTCATGAAGTCATGACTCATGACTGGAGAATCATGAAGGTCAAACACAAAGATCCAAAACAGGGAAAAACTAGGTACAAACATGGAAAACCAAAAAGAAAACTCCAGCAAAAACTTGATACATCATGACAAAAACCATACTTCAGAAACAAAGGGCTGAGAACATGGTCTTTATGTATGGAGAACTAAATGGGTAAATTACAAACAGCTTAGAGTAATGAAATAATCACGAGTGTAAGGAGTGATGGAAACTGAAGTCCAGAACTTAAAAAAAAAAAACATCGAAAAGGGGTGCCCTCTAGTGGTAGACATAGCAGCTTAGATGAGGGAATAATTTACACAAAGGTAACATAATACATATTTTGACATATGATGAGGGAAACAGGGAAACACACCGTCTAAAAAATCTAAATTGTAAACTTATCTGCAAACTTATCTAATTTATCTAAGTTGAATAGTTACAAGGAACTATTCTTACAGAACATTCACAAATCAATTGTTTACAATACAGACAACAACCTCAAATAAAATGTGCTATGTTTGTATTTATTAATGTTGACTTCATAATAACAATAACATTAGTAGTAAATAAGCACATCTCGATTTTTGTAATAGTGTATAATAAACAATCATTAATCTTCAGTAGTTACTTCATAGTCATTTAATTTGTTATAGATTAGCTATCTATTATTTAACACAAGTTCTAAACTTCTATTACATACTGATTAGTTTACACATCGTCCTTAATAGTTAACAGTATTGACTTGATTCCTTGTGCATTAAGTAAGAGACTCTATTCAAAGCGTTACAAATGTGGCATTACAAAGCAATAATCTACAAGTAATCAACACAACTTCATTCCTTCAATAAATGTGAAATGAAAAGCTGTGCCTTTTAAGAAATAATTATTAAAGCATTTTAACTAAACCAAAAGTTCCATTACCTGTAGTCCTTTATGACTCATATTTTGGCCGGAACCAATGATAGACGTTTCTTACAAACATGCTAATTTTCCTTAAATCCTTTTTAGACGTTCGGACTCTCACAGATCTATTATTAAGAAAGTGATATAATGCTAAACTTCCCCAAATCTTGGATGGCCTGAGGGTGATAAATTTTCTGCTTTTTTATCTTTGGATGAACTATTCCCTTTAATAGGCAGGTGTTGATTATGTAATTTAAACAGATAGGGCTGCATAGAAATTATTAAATGAATGTAATGCAGAACAGGAATAAAAATTATTAGTGCAGTAAACATGCTGCCCTATGATACTGTGATGACATGTTGTTTCCTAAATATATCCCAGAAGGAATTTGGTTATTATCACGAGTCCATGACAGTAAAGTATCTTTCTTATCTATAACCTTTGGATTTAATTTTTGACTTGACATTGTTTAAAACAGAGTTCATGAGCTACAGTTCATCTAAATACAGAAGCTATGGACTCAAGAACGGAGTACGTTTTGTTATGGATGTTGCTGTTCTCCACCTCCACGGCGATCAAACTGGATGAAAATGGTTATGTTGACATAATAATCGCAATCGGTTCAAGAGTACCACAGGATGACACGCTCATTGAAAAATCAAGGTGAATACATCCTTATTGGTCTCTTTAACAAACTTGATGTACTTTATGTATGATTTAGAGGCTATTTTAAAGATAATCTTTTTGTCTTCATTCTAACAGGAAATGGTCACCGAAGGGTCGTATTATCTTTACGATGCATTGGATGAAAAGGTCTATTTCAGAGATGTTACAATCCTAGTCCCACCTCAGTGGAATAGTAAGGATTTCATCAAAGCAAGAACAGAGTCCTTTGAAAAGGTACAGGGAACTGTGCCATTTCATTTGGCACACGTCTATTTTCTCACGTCTATTTTCTACTTTCTAATGTCCATTTCTATGTCTAATGCAGGCCCAAATAAAAATTGATTACGCTAGCTCAGCAAACGACGTCGAACCCTACACAAAACAGTATGGAGAATGCGGAGCTGAGGGAGAGTACATTCATTTTACCCCACAATACCTCCTGAATGACTTTTTTATCGAGCTTTATGGATCAAGAGGTCAACGTTGTTTATCTCCCTTCAACATAGTTATCATGAAATAAGAATTCAAAAAGGTTTATTAATGTGATAGTGTGTTTGCTTTATAGTAAAAAAAAAATTATTAGTTTGTATTATTGGTTGTTTGTTTGCAGGAAGGGTCTTTGTGCATGAATGGGCTCATCTGAGATGGGGCGTTTATGACGAATACAGTGTAGAGAATACTTTCTATTACTCTAATGGCCGTATTGAACCTACAAGGTTGTAAACCTTTAATAAAAAGAAAAAATATTATTAAAATATTGATATCAAACTTTCCCTGATATCTCAATTATTGGTTTCCTGCTTTAGGTGTAGCAAAAACCTTGAGGGTCAGTTTTATGAAGTTACTGCAGGAGGATCTCTTCAACAGTGCCGCACCGATCAAGAAACTTCACTACCTACCCAGGGTTGTTTGTTTTTTCCAGACAGAAATCAAATCGCAAATAGCTCCATTATGTTCTTACCGAGCCTAGATCCTGTAAGTATTCATTTGTACATCTATCTACAAATATGTATTTCTTTTTTCTTTGAATGATGGTAACAAAAATCACAACATATTAAGTAAAAGATCTTGATTGTCACCGGTATGAATAAAAGTATCAGCAAACAGTGAAACAATAAACTGTAATGCTACATAATCTACATAATTTCATGCTGCAGTCATTTTTTGGGATATACTTGCTGTACTCCCCTTTCCAAAAAGTGCTCAAGGAAAAATCGGTGGTTTTGTTATGTTAAATAAAGCCCATCTGTGCATATTTAAGTTAATTTGAAATCCTGCTTACAGGTGACTGCATTTTGTCATGAAAGCGAGCACAATTATGACGCTCCAAACATGCAAAACCAAATATGTGGCAAAGCAACATGGACTGTAATATTTGAGGATTCTGTGGATAAAGAGGCACTTCGTTCTCTGAAACCACCAGAGACCCCTCCACCACCACCATCTTTTAAAATTGTGCAGCGAAAGCAACGGGTCGTTTGCCTCATCCTTGATGTCTCAGGAAGCATGAGAGTATGCAATAACTAACATTAACTTAATGTCTGAAAGAAAAAAATGCTATGACAACTTTTTCTGTCATCAATTCTTCAAAATAATAAGTTGGTTAAATATTTTTTAATATTTTTTTCCGCCCATTTCCTAGGGCTCAAGAATTCTTCTACAGGAACAGGCTGCCACACATTTCCTACGGAACTACATTGAGGATCAAGCCAGTGTTGGGATTGTAACTTTTAGTACTAGGGCTTCGGTTCTGAGCCACTTGACTACTATTGACAGTGACACCACAAGAGAGAACCTTATCAAACGTTTGCCAAAAGTAGCAGATGGAGCAACAAATATGTGCTTGGGCCTCGCTCTAGGCTTAGAGGTGTCATATTAATTGTAATATGTATTCAATATCTTTGTAATGTATGAAATATATAGTTATTTAAGTATCAGTGATTCTTTTTTTTCTTCAAATCCATCAGGTACTTCAAGAGGACAATTTTGATGTATTAGGAGATGAAATCATATTTCTGACAGATGGCCAGGCAACGGATAAATTTGAAGATTGTGCTCCAACTGGAATACAAAGTGGTGCCATTATAAGCACATTAGCATTCAGTAAAAGTGCATCTGAAGCGCTGACACAGATGGCAGAACTTACTGGTAAGTGATATCAGCACAATTATTATCTTACTCTATCTGTCCCAATATGATGTAAGCTCAAGTTTATCATCAAATAAAAACTAAACAAAAATTTCATCATGACAACAGGAGGAAGATTTATCATAGCCAATGATGATTTGACCTCGAACCAGTTAATGGACGCATTTGCTTCGCTTACATTATCAACTGGAGATTACACAAAAGAACCAGTCCAGGTTTGTCAAGGTTTTCCTTATTGCCCATGATATATTTATTTCTCTGAGTGTGTCATCAATATTATGAGTATTTTAACCATGCATTTTCATTATTCCTTTAGCTAGAGAGTATTGGAGCACGAACATCTGATTGGTTCAATGGGACAGTTTCGGTGGATCAGACTGTTGGGAACAAAACCAGCTTTGTGATAATCTATGAAAGAAGTTTTCCCAGCGTTTACATACAGTCTCCAAGTGGCTTAATCTACACTCAGACAAATATGAATCATGATGGATCTCTGAAAACGGTCACTTTAAATGTTCCAGGAACTGCAGAGGTGCAGTATTACAACCTTTAGCAATCAGTTTATTGTGTTATACTGTATTGGACCATAAACGTTCATAACACGATAAAAGGCATCTAGGCCAAGGGTTGTAAATAAACATAATATTTGAACAAAATATTTTAAAAAATAAACAGTTTATCAGTGATGATAGAGCAAACTCTCAGTGATCTGCTTTTACTTTTTATTTGTTTGATAGCCTGGAGACTGGGAGTACAGTATCCAAACTACAACACTTCAAGCTTTGACTATAACAGTAACAAGTCAAGCTTCTCAAGCTGATGTTCCTCCTATCATTGTCAAAACCCACATGAACCAGCAGTTCAGTGACGGCACTAAACCCATGCTAGTGTTTGCTGAGGTTAGTCAGAATTACAGGCCTGTAATAAATGCTGATGTTTGGGCTACACTTGAGTCAGAAACCGGGTCCACGCATACATTACAACTCCTGGACAACGGAGCAGGTAAATGACCTATAAATCTTGTCCCGTGTGTGCATTCAACATATATAAATATAAGCGAAAGATACTTTCAACTTCTGCCCAAATAAATCTTTTTTTTTACAGGAGCTGATGCTATCAAAGATGATGGAATATATTCCAGATATTTCACAAAGATTGAAAACGGTAGAAGCAGTTTGAAAGTAAGAGTGAAGAATCAAGATGGACAAGCCAGATTTGCTGCCCCAAAAAAGAGCGGTGCCCCTTACGTACCTGGATATGTGGAAAATGGTAAATCCTGTCATCAATATTTTGGAATAATCTCAGTGATGTCAGTCACATGTATAACTGTATTTTTTATATTAAATATTAAATAAAGCCCTTAAACAGGAAATGATAGTAGAGGAAGCAGAGGGTGAGTACAGCTAGTACTCAGGCCATGGCTCCCTCTGCTGGTTAGGCATTACAATTGATGTATTATATACATGCAGTGTTTAGGAGTAACTATTTACGTGTAACAGTAAATTTACGTTAATTATTTGTACATAATTTTATTACAAAATAAATAATAATAATAATATGATGAATTATAATAACATGAAAGCTTTCTGTAATGGGTCGGTTTAGGTTTGGTGTAGGTTCCACACACACACACACACACACACACACACACACACATACAGATTTAATTTATTTTCCAAATTGCATTTATTGCTCTAAAATATGAGAAATATGAGGAGTTTAGGGCACAGATTAAGATACATGCTTATTCAATAATAGTTTTAATTATTTTCTATTTTAATATTTATGCATATTTACTTTTTAAGTTTAACTGCTTTTTTTCAAGGCATTGTTTGATGCCAGTGTTTCCTGTTTTAGTTCCTGTTATAACTTCAGAACCACCAGTAAAAAGAGGCGCTAAATTTTGTAGTGGCTGTACTTTTTTATCCTCTTTAATTCAAGTGAATTTTTGAAAGTCTGACAGTAATCAGTTGTTGAGTAAGGATAACCCTGACTGCTTTTTTAAAGTTTGAAATGGTTAACAGTTGAAAATATTCATTAGAATATTTAGGAATAAATGCTTGCTACGGATGTGAAAACCTTCCCGGCACTGGTGGCAAGTGTTTTAAAAAGAATCGTTTGCATTGATGATTGAGTTATTTATATAGATGTCTGTATAGATGTAAGCTGCATAAAGAGTCATTAAAAATGTGCAAACTGAACAAACAGCTGTACTAATGGCAATATAATTAGGTATAAAGCTGTATTGGGGAAAGACATTCAGGCAAAATCAAGCAGATTCAGGTGGTTCTTCTAATTTCAGGAGTAGTGCAGCTGAACCCTCCAAAGCCTCCAGTTTCTGAAGAACCACTGGAAGTTGGAAGCTTCACCAGAACAGCCACCGGAGAGAGTTTCGTGGTGACTCTTTCAGGTACAACTCCACCAAATTTCCCTCCGAACAGAATCACAGATCTGAGCGCTGAGATCCAGGAGGACACTGTGCTTCTCAGCTGGACAGCTCCTGGTGAGGACCTCGACCAAGGGACAGGTAAATCATACAATTACTATATTAGTATTTAAAACTTTTGAAGTTTTTTGTTAATGTTAATTTCTTTAACATCCCTATTGACCAGATAAAAGTTGGTTTTAAATCATAAAACCAATTATTGAAAAAACAGCTTTTATTGTCACGTTTCTTTCTCTTAAAGCTAAGTCCTATGAGATCAGGTGGAGCTTTGACCTTGATATGCTTCGAGAGAGCTTCAGCAATGGTCATGTAGTCAACACAGCTGCTGTCTCACCTCAGGAGGCTGGATCAGTTGAACAACATTCATTCAATCTCAGTTTCCCAATCCAAAATGGCACCACGCTCTTCTTCGCAGCTCAGTCAGAGGACGAACAAAATTTTAAATCCAGAACCTCCAACATTGCTAGAGTTTCAAAGATCCTCCCTGCTCCAAAACCCCCAGGAATATCAAACCCAGGAATGAATCTGACAGTTCTTGTTATTTCTGTGTGTGTGGTAACTATGGCCGTATGCTTTATTGTTGCTGTAACCACATGGGCAGTGAAACGCAGAAAAATCTCTGCTGAAAGTAAAGTGGCATTAACAGTCTGATACAAAAGAACGTTAAATAAATATTATGTACAACTAACAGCTTTAGAACATTGTTTAAAACAATACCAAACTAAGTGTAGTAATGTATAATCTTATAAATGAGGTATATACATACGTAATAAGTTTTGTATCGCTACCAGAGCCATGAAGAACTTAACCTGGGGCTCGTTGTTCATATGTTGCTAACTTAATTGTTGACGATTTTGCCTGATCTTGTAGTGTTTGGTTCTTCGAGGTTCATCCCGGACTTGCTGTCATAGCAACAGGTCAGTTAGCTTGGACCTGTTTGGAAGCAGGCTAATTTCATGTAAACAGGATTAGATTGCATCTTTTTAAGCAGAATTATTAACTACATTATTACAAGAGTATCCTACAGATCCAGGGACAGTAATTTAAAAATGTATTGTGAATAATATAATAATGTTGTGTAATCTATAAGACTATAGACACAGCCAGGTTTACTCATTGAAATATTTATTAATAATAAAACAATTGTATAACTGTATAGGAGTCTTACACACATACTATAGTTAATCTGAGGCGTGTATTAATTTGGGTGGTGACAGATATTATGGGAGATGCAGATAACATGATCCTGACCCTTAAGAAACTTTAATTAATGCTGCCACGTAGCAACAACTGCCACGTAAGAGAAAATGAAATGAATTGCTAATAAAAATTAAAGCATGTACAAATACTGGAAATTGTGAATATAAATTTTGAATAATGTACAAAACATTAAGCGGAATTTTTTTTTAAATAAATAAAAACAGTGCACAGTTAATTTATCTAGTATAACATTTATGTACTTTTGTTTTCTTATAAAAGGCCAGAAATGTAACACGTTTTTCGCCAGGTGTCTTTTTTATGGTATAATGTCATCACATTGTTGTTTTCCCTGCTACCAAAAAAAAACCCCAGGACGTTGCGAGGACGTCATGAGGACGTTCACAGGATGTGCAGCAGCCATTTGGGATTTTAGGGGACTAAAGGGAAACTCAAGGCCGTGTCTGAGGAAATGTATCATTCCTTGGCTGCATCAGTCCACATTAGAGATTCCATTTTATATTTTCTTCATGCATGAATGAATTGTAGCCTATATGTTCAAGTATATATTGAAGGGCATAGCTTTTATTGATGTATAAATGCTGAAAACAGACTCGTAATTTGATGACATCTTTGAATACAGAAGCTACACCTATTTTCTTTTTTTCCAAAAATGAAAATGATTAAATGTTTAAAAATAATTTTTCTAATGAATTAAAATGCATTATTTATACTATTAAAATAATATTACTAATAACGCTATCAATCTGCAATTTATTTATTCATTATACGTAATTATTTATTTATTTTTGCATTTTGCATTAAAATCCAATTTGGGTTTATATTTCAGTTTAATTTTGTATTTAATTTGTCTGAGTTGCAAGGTGTTAGGTTTGATGATAAAAGCCCAAGTATGGGAAAACTGGATTTATCAAGTGTTGTTTTATGGAAATGACAGAAAGGACGAAACCGGGACGTTCGGACGAATTTCCTCAAAAAGACCGTCAGCGAACTTTACAAAGCGGACCAAATGTGAACGGACCACATTAGTCAGCGAACGTCCTGGGACCTAAACAGACTTTCGCAACATCCGGGGGACTTCCCCTGTTTGTGTTGGTTTGCCGTCAGCCAATCGCTGCGCTGTTGATCGTGATTTCCAGTATCTATATATCTGCCCTTTTTGGAAGAAAAGAGAAACCGAGTAATCCTAGACAATTTAATGCAGATATTTTAATCTATTACCCTAGAAGGCAGCTATCGGGATTAGAAGATCCGGCATATTTCAAATCATCTCAGATGTATTAATAAAGTCACAAAGAACGGACACCTGGGCTGAAGTAAAGCCTTTTTGGAGGAGACGGCATAATTCAATTTAGGTAGGTGCTTACTATTATGTTAAAGTACAATAATACTGTTTAAATGTACGAGACTCACACCTTTAAGCTGTAACGTAACTTTACAAATAAACACAAACATAAAATGGCATTACAAAAGTTTTGCAATTATTCTGTACAATATTTTAATTTTTAGAATACATGTTTCTGTTTCTCAGCCAACCAAATGATTTTTGTAATGGATACTATTGTTGATTTTTGTAGTGCGATTGTTCATATTCATAGTGTTTTTGTTCGTTTCTTTTTTTTTTTTTTTTTTTTTTTGTATTAAAACCATTTAGGATCATTTTGAATCTCAAACATCATCCTAATTATTATTATAATGGTGTATGGAACCCACAACAATTTAAAACAAAAGCATACAAATGTCATTGTAATAAATTAATTGTCCTTTTTTTTTAATTTGTAGGTAAAATATCAGATTTCGATTATATTTTACCACTGAACTAGAAAATGGGAGGTTAACAGTTCAGTGGGGGTGCTGAAATAATGAATTGAACTATAAGAAAGTAATGAATGCTGTTGTACTAATTATTTTCTGCAATCCATGCGCATTCTTTTATCGAAGAGGAGACATAACTTTATATTCCAAATCATTTATTCGACAGATGCATATGATACAAACATCAGCTGCTGAGTTCATTCACACAAGAGAGTGTGTCCACACTCCAGCAGTTCTCAATATTTATCGCCGTCCCTCTTCAGTTCACACCCCCTCGCGTTATCTGACTCCATTCCCATTCGGTGTTGTATCCTCTTTTCAAGAAAGCTGACCTCCTCATTCCATCTGTGACCTATAGAACCTGAAGAGAGACATACATGACCCCTGACCCTCTCAACTCCCAAGCATGCAACTTGCTTATCACTGCCTAAACTTTATCTATCACTGTTATTATTATAGTAATGACAACTACCGAATATGATACTTACAAAGTAATGTCTTTTATGAAGAATAGTCTATAGAACAGAAAGAAAGTTGTTTTGTTTTTTTGTTTAGTTTTTTCCAATTCCAATTTAGCATTTCCAATCAGTGTAGGCCTGTTACATTCTTCTTATTTTAGGCCTATTATTATTATTATTAGTTTTGTTAGTTAAATACATAACATTTTTGCCCAGCAATAAAATCATAGTGCATCATTGCATGATTGATAACTCAAATGTTCTTTATTTTCTTTATTATTACAGAAATATGTAATGTGTTGGGCTGATTGTTTCCATTTATGATAAGGAACCTTGCACATGAAAGTATCAATTCTGCTTATAAAGCCGCGATGTGTTACAGCAAGTCAGGAATAAGTTTTGAAGACCCTGGGTGTTTTCCAGGTCATTAGCCTAAGTTTATCGTGGCTCTATTGGTTTCATTGTTTCTACTATGCACTTAAGCTAACAATACTTTTGGAAAACGCAGCCCAGAGCCGTATAAAAATAAGGGGATTTTAACAATTATAGGCTTTTATAGGAATGTGGAAGTAAGTCATGTCAAGCCCATTCATTTCAGTGCTCCTCAAGCAGAAAATTGGGGAAATTACAGCATTTCGACATTTTAATGCATTAGTTTACCTCTCGGAAATCTGAGAATATGAAATATGAGAAATATGAGAAACATCTCATAAACAGACGCTAAGTATCATATTTTTACGTTTTTTGCCTTTTTGCAATTTCTCTCCTTATTAGAGATTGAATGAGTTTCAGTGAAGTTTCAGCATGCTTTTTAAAAATTTGCATCAAAAATTGAACGTTTTATAATGTCTTAAAGCAAAACATTAAATAAATAAATAAAACTCACAGCAAGGAGAGTAGAGAGAAATACATATATTAAACAGCCATACAGGCATGTACTGGTTAAACTATAGCATTAAATAGGAATGTTATTTTTCTGCTGACCAGACGCATCTAATTTGCCTCTTTGCACTGGAATTTAAAAACACTCTCTCTTTATTTTAACCCTAAATACTTTCCTAATTGTAATATAGATAATAAACATATTAAAACAATATTAATGCTGTCTGAATAAAATGCAATTGTAAAACATAGTCAGTGTTGTTAGGAATACACAAACAATACACATCATTTGTTATTAATCACTAGAAATCACTAGTGAAATCCAGTTAGAACGGACCCCTTATACCTACGAGTGCTGTACAGCTGATAAATGTGATATAATTTCCCCCGCGTTTATCAGCCATTTTAAAGATATGTTCGGAGCCGCTCTCAGTTCACGATGAACAACCTATGACAAGGTTCCTCAGACATCCATGAGTTTACCTTACGTTTCCGAATCATAGCAGCCACCAGCAGATGGAATCAGGTCTAGTGGCATATCGTAAAGGTCTCAAACCTCAAAGAGAGCCCTGATGCACCCACCTCTGTTAACATCCCCCCTGTCTATCACTCCTTCTCTGATGTGTTCAGCAAGAAACAAGCCAACCAGTTACCACTGCATCGGCCCTAGGATTGTAGTATCAACCTGCTGCCAGATGAAAGGTCTATCCCCTCTCCCGTCCTGAGCACGAAGCCATGGAGGAATAACATCCAAGAAGCTCACCATCAGGGGTTCATCAGATCGTACACGTCACCAGCCGCATCTACTTTCTTCTTTGTATCCAAGAAGGATAGTGGCCTCTGAACCTGTATAGATTATCGGGCGCTGAATGATGCAACGGTCAAGTTTGCCTACCCACTTCCACTCATACCGTCAGCCTTAGAAGAAGTCCATGAAGCCAGTGTGTTCTCCAAACTCGACCTCCACAGTGCTTACAACCTTATCCATATTCGTGAAGGAGACGAGTGGAAGACTGCCTTCATCACCCCTGCGGCCACTATGAGCATCAGGTGATGCCCTATGGACTTGCCAACAGTCCGTCTATGTTCCAAAATTTCATGAATGAAATCTTACGTGACTACCTCCACTGGTTTGCCATTATCTACATAGACAACATTCAGATTTATTCCCACAACATTGAAGAACACCAAGTCCATGTCTGTTAAGTCCTACAGCGTCTCCGGAAACATCAGCTCTATCTTAAGTCCAAAAAAGTTTGAGTTCCACCAATCCACCGTCTCCTTCCTCGGGTATGTGATCTCTGCTGAGGGAGTTCACATGGAGCCAACCAAGGTGGATGCCGTAGCCAACTGGGTAGAGCCGAGGACAGTGAAAGAGCTCCAACGCTTCCTCGGCTTTGCAAACTTTTACCGCCGCTTCATCAAAAACTATAGTCTTCATTCTGCCCCTCTAACTTCTCTGCTGAAAGGTGGACAGCGAGTATTGCACTGGACGTCCGTAGCCCAACAGGCCTTCAACCATCTTAAGCAGCTTTTCAACACAGCTCCCATCCTCAGACACCCAGATCTGTCAAGACCCTTCATAGTAGAAGTAGATGTGGCAGACCTAGGAGTAGGCCCATCCTTTTCACAATGGTCTGGTGAACCCCAGACTGAAAATAACTAGGAAAAGAGAGAATATGGTTTCCATCTTGGTCTATATGATAAATATATATCAGAATATATATCTCATGAAAGTGTGCATAGTACGATTTTATGTTTCTATTTGGCATAATATTTATTGACCTTTGCGTGCAAAAGACTGACAAATTCATGTTTAATGGCATGGCTGTTTCAGTCGATGGGACACACGGGCCTATAATTTACTGCAGACGTGTTAGCGGGGCAAATTTTAGGTCAGTCTGTCATGGTACAGTAACTGTACAACTGGATATGCAGGCTCCATATCCCCAGTACCGCGAGATATAACCGCCATCCTCGCATCACTAAACCTGAAGACCTTGATTAGCTGGTTCGGTGTGTTTGATTAGGGTTAGCGATAAACTCTGCAGAGACACCAGCCCTCCGGGGTTAACATTCCCCACTCCTGATATAATGTGATTAAACATTAAAGTAAGTGTATCAGCAATCATAATTCAAACATGACATTTCGTAGATATTTGGTAACACTTTCTATGAAGCCCGTTTTTATAATATATTGGGTTAAGGCATTATAATGAATGCATAATGCAATGTAAATAACTTTATAATATGTTGTATCATCTCACAAATATTCATTAGAAAACATTTTATGTGTTATAATATTTAATTATTTGTGGTTATAGCTTTAAGAGTATGATCATTTATAACACACAATGAGAACAATTCATCCACTTAAGTTGCAATTTATTATATTTCTCATATATTTCTCATAATTAATTATATTTCTGCATTAACTATAAGTCTTGTATCTTGCCATTTTACTTTACTTAAAGAAGACAAAAAGCGTTTTAAGTAATATAATAAGAATAGTTTTTCTCTCTCAAACTGCCATAAGATCCAATATCATGTTAGAAGAATGTAGGTTATGACACATTTACTTAGAACATTTTAAAAATATTAGTTTAATTATATGGATGGTACCTTTTAGATGTAACTCTGAATGAATCAATTTTCAATTAAGTGAATCAATGATTTAGCAACCCATTGACAAGTCATTTTATTTTTTTAACAAATCAAATATTTTAATCAATTACTAATGATGCACTCATTTACGCTAATGGTGATTTTTCGACCAAATTTTTGACTTGTTTGTAAAAACATTTAAAACATTATGCATTTTAAATATTGTGGTGTAAATACATTTTAAGTTCCGAGCAAACTTTTTTGACCTCTTGTTAGTTTGCAGATATGTGTACAGTCTTGCAAAATGGACAGACCAAAGCGAAATGGTGGTGCTGAAAAGCTCAGGAAAAGTAGCTTAAAAATGTGAAATTCAGAAATGTACACAGCAATAAAGATACCAGTACTGTAATCAGTGTGTATAAAAATCATAATTTATTAACTTATTCTCTGCCTTCCTGCCTTCAAATTCACAAACTCAAATGCATCCATACTCTAAGAAATAAAGGTACAAAAGCTGTCACTGGGTTGGTATCATTTTAAAAGGTACATGTTTGTACCTTAATGGTCCATTTTGGTACATTAAAAGCTGTGTAGTATCTGAGACTTGTGTTACCAAGGAAGTTGTGATCACACGTCACTCAAGGTGCGGTTATGAGTATATCAGATGAAAAATTCCCCATCTTAGTTTAGCACCAATCAAAGACTGATAATTTAGCACTGAGAGAGCTGGTCAACTGATTTATCTGAAAGATTGGTGGTTTAGCTAGCTAGTGGAGCCTCGGATTATCAACACAAAGAAGACATAATTGTAATAAGATTAATGAAATATATTAACCATAGTTATGCAAGTAAATACAACAACTAGTGATGATACCAGTAAATGAATATGAATAAATAGATGATAATAGACAAGAAAATATGATGGAAGAAACCATATAAATTGTAGAGGCAAATAACGGAGTTAACACAGAATGATAGAATGCAATGCTCTTCAGCTGAATGCTGCAATGAAAGAGATTTCTATTGTAAAGTTGCTTAAGTGAAACCACTTAATGGCTCTGGTTGAATTAATGATAAATAACTGCTTAAGATAGCTATTATTTGTAATGCTGACCCCAAGTGCATGGTATTTTATGTCTTTAAGACATTTGGTAAGTTTATAATTATGGTCCACCAGCGGGTGATCAGTCTGGCAGCAGACACGTCTTCCACTGGCGATGCCGATTGTGTGCAGTGGGGAGGGCACAGAGTTGTGGTCCTGTAGCCATTGATGCACTGACCTGGAGGACACTGAACTTCTGTTGTGCCACAGGGTGTCCTTAGAGCATGGACCGGGCAGATGGGTCTTTGCAGGGGTTCTTTGCATCCGGGCTGCATCGTTGAGGAGCTGCAAGAGTCAGATGGGGTCCGTCACTGCTGGGACCATTGCGACTAAAGGGCAGCCGAATGCAATTAAGAAGGTTTAGTCAGAAGCTAAGTTGAACCGTAGCAGTCTTTAAGTCTCTTTCCTCGTCAGGCCAGAAACTGAGACGTATTTGTTGCTATCCTTTTTCTTGCAGTACTCAGAACCTTGTGGTTGCCTTGACCTACTTCCTAATTGTGTTTGAGAAACTTTATATTTCCTGCTCAAATATAACTGATTATGTTGTAGCTAATGGACAAGTACGTTGCTACCTCTTTGCATTTATAGACTATGGCCTTACTACACTCCTGAAGCAATCCTTGAGGGTATTTGGAACTAATTCTTCATGCTCATCAAACATCCAAGTTCAGTACATCATCAACAGCCCTCCTAATTCTACTCATCTACAGATAGTGCTGGTTTTCTTAATTTAATCAACATGCAGTAGACTGTGCAGAACATTTCAACTCTCACACTTATGGTGAACTTGTTGAATTAAATCAACTAGTGCAAAGTAACCAGAACAGTTACAATAATATGTCAATAGGCCTGCTTCCATGAACGTTCTTGTCACCAGTAAATGGCCTTCAACAGAAATTGTACTTTATCTGAGGATGAAGTGAATCTCTTGAGGTTTGTGTCCATTTAGGGTCTCCAAACATAGGTATGAATGGATTTAGATTGAAGATTTATGCCCTTTCTTTCTTTGTTTTGGCCTCTGCTATTGCATTCAGAGGTCTAGAGGAATGTTCAGGGCAGTCATTTCCTAAACCTCAGGATTTGGTGAGATAGTGAGGGTCAACCCCATTGTCCAATGAGAAGTCTCCTCTTAGGTGGATGTGTGTGCAGAAGGTCTCTCTTCCTGCCCTACTAGAAGTGTCTGGCAGTTGTCTTGGCATCTTATCTGATGGTTCTGAACATTTGTGTTCCTCCACCATCATCCATCTCCCTCCACAACTACAGTTAGAGAGGGGCCCAGTCATAAACTGGCCTTTGGAATGACAAACTAGCAATTTGACTTTTGTTCACTACACTGCTTCAGTGCAGTATGTGAAAAAGTGGTATTCTTTATAAAGTAAGTGTTCTTTTTAAATAAAAACACATACCTCTTTGCTGTCAGAATGCATTAATTTGTGTGTAGGCTTTACACATCACGTCAGGCAAGAAAACAAAGAAAGAAGGATTTATAAAAATAAAATATACTGTACCTCATACATTAAATACTAGAGCAGAGAAAAACCTACATGAGACACTACTTAATAATTAACAAGTTTTAACATAAAAAAATAAATAAATCTGTGAGAACATGTTCCAACAAATAAGCACTTCAAAAATAGTTGAAATTTATCAGGACTTAATCCAAATTGCAAACTAAATCTAACCCTCGTAGAATTTGGACCAATCAGACACAATTTTTTTGTATTACTATAACTTTAATGCCCCAAAAATGCACATCTGAAAGACAGAACAGGCCTCTGGTTCACCTAGAAACCAACTGATAACACTTGCCTAAAGGAATGTGAACAAGGAAACTGTAACTGCACTCCCCTTTTGGAAAGACAATGGACCTTTTGTTCAATTACTTCACAGGAAAACCTTTCTTTGAATATTCACACCTATGTCATTGGACATATTTTTATTGGTCTTGTATATTGTTTTTGGTATTGTATACTGTTTTATGCATGTTTAATTAATATCACCTCATAATATCAACACATTTTGTGTTTGGTATCTGTGAATTCATAAATCACGTGATCTAATTGAGAGTGTATAGTACATGTTAATACCTATGCAACATCTTAGGGTTTAAAGTATCTTCACTTATTGTATATCAACCTCCAATCCAGTGCATATTGCCATGCTTGACAACAAAGAGTCATAAACTTAAAAAAAATGTGATTGGTGTTTTCACATGTTATAGACAGCCTATCAGTAATCACTCTTGAAGGCTTGTATGAACTTGAATAGTTTTCAGACCATTCTTTTTTAATCCTCCAATCAAAGGCAAATGATGACAAAATGGAAAACGTCTCCTTGGCTCTGTTTGTGCATCCATGGCAATACTTAAGTATGGTTACGTTTTGCGAAAATCTATATCACCGCTTTCAAAACCTCACCGTCCAAACTGCAGGAGACGTCTGTTCCTCCTAGTAATAAGCTCTTTATTACACAGATATCACAAACTAGTCTGTATATTCAGTAGGTTTTTCAGAGGCATAGGTTAGTGCATGTATAACATACAACAATGCAACAATAATAAAACTATGCATTGACCAGAAATGTACTCAAAATACATATAATCGTACATGCACTTATTTGAACTGTTGTTTGAACTGTAATCTGTGTTGGCAGTATTTGTACACAACCACCCTATCATGATAAAAATCCACCCAGTTCTCCTTTTATTTTTTTTACCTTTCTAAAATTGAGCCATCTGATCATATGAGAGCGCCATCAGTTCAAGATGCAGACACAGGCATGACTCCTAAATGATTGAGGTTTTTTGTTGTTAAATGTAATACAAAAACTTAGCAGTAGTCATTTACACCCGAAGACGCAGAGGATTAACTTAAATTTGCATTTGGTTCTGAAGGGAATGCACCCTTTATCAATCAATCATTTTTTCAATCAATCATTTTTATTTATATAGCGCTTTTAACAACACAGGTTGCATCAAAGCACGAAAGTCTTTATCGACCTAAATGCGTTTATGTTTGCGCAAATCGTTCATGATCATTAAAGATTTTAATAAATCTTTGCAAAATATTGCCTAATAATGTAAAAGTTAGCAAGTTTCACTATGAATACGGCTAAATAAACATCCTCTGAAAGCGCCTCAGAAAATAATGGCGGGGTCAGCAGAGCTAAAGATTTAAAGAGGAAGTACGCAGAACAGACTGTTTTGAAAATAACAGTTTTTGATAGGGTAAAATGTACATAACATTAAAAAATTAGAGAGAGACCTCTAGAGACCTTAAAGAATCATATCAGCTTGTGGAAAAATTTGTGTTATTGTGTACAACTTTCATTTGTAATGTAATATTTGACCAGTAGTATCTATACTGCTCACTCAAGTAATAGATACTGTATTAACAATAAAGTACAGGTTAAATTAGAAGCTTAAGAATGGCAGTGTTAAGAAGGTGTTGGGAAAAACATTCCTGTAAAAGACTATATCTGTAATCAGGCCTTTTATGTATTTAAAACAGGGTTCAGGAGTCGCTGTTCTTCTAAACTCTAGTGCTATGGACTTAAGAAAGGTGATTGTCTTGTTATGGATGTTGCTGTCCTCCATCTCCACCGGAATCAGACTAGAAGAAAACGGTTACGTTGACATAGTAATCGCAATTGGTTCGAAAGTTCCACAGGATGACAGACTTATTGATAAAATCAAGGTAAATGTTTCATTTTATTTTGTCTATTTAGTAAACTATTTTGTGCTGTAGGCTAATGGTTGAGTTGCTTTAGCAGATTTTGCTGAATCTGTTTAAATAATTGAATACACGACAGAAATGTACAGTAGAGTGAATTTTTTTGCTATTTTGACTTCTGCAATTTATTTCAATATCTGTCCAGCACACCAGGTCAGGGGTGGCGAACTCCGGTCCTGGAAAGCCGCAGAGTTCAGAGTTCCCATCCCAGTTAAAACTCACCTGTCTGTAGCTTCCAAGTAACCGTTCATTTGATTAGGGTTGAAGCAAAACTCTGCGAGGCAACGGCTCTCCAGGACCCCTGCACTATGCTAATAAATACTTTATTATGTCAGATTTATGTCCTTAACATTAACACTCATTTCTCATAATGGCATACATTTGTCCTTATCATTAGACTTATGAAGTCAAATTAAATGAAAGCACAATTACTTACTAATAAATACACTAATTCAGTGTTTTTTTCTCCCAAATCATCATTTTATCTCTTCACTTTTGTTGTGACAGGAGATGGTCACTGAAGGGTCAGTTTATCTTTATGAAGCATTGGATAAAAAGGTCTATTTCAAAGAAGCTACAATACTAGTCCCATCCTACTGGAGCAGTACAGACTTTTTGAAAGCAAGAACAGAGTCCTTTGAAAAGGTACTGAGCAATTATGGCATTTAATTGTGAAAAATATGAATCCACATATATCGGTGCTGACACAATTTCTACGTCAAACCCAGGCCAATATAAGAATTGATAATTCAGCTCGTGGTGATGGACCATACACTAAACAGTACGATAAATGTGGAGCTGAGGGTCAGTACATTCTTTTCACCCCGGAATACTTCTTGAATGACATAGCCATCCAGCATTACGGACCAAGAGGTATTTTTTTACTTCCTTAATGAGATCAATTCTATTAATCCGGTAGGATGATTATTTTATTAGAAGTTTCTATTTGTTTCAGGAAAAGTTTTATTGCATGAATGGGCTCATCTGAGATGGGGTGTGTATGATGAATACGGCCAAGAAAAGCTATTCTACTATTCTAATCATCACATTGAAGCTACAAGGTAACTCTTAATAAAAGAAAATATCATTGAATTGTCCATTGAAATTAGAAGTGTTGATTTCTAGCTTATCTTCAGGTGTAACAAAAGCATTGAGGGCCAGTATTATGAGGTCACTGCTGGACGATTTCTTCAGCCGTGCCGTATAGATCAAAAAACCTCACTACCTACAGAGAAGTGCATGTTTTTCCAAACATAAATCAGACCACAGACATCTCTTTAATGTTCCTGCCAGGTCTCAGTTCTGTAAGTACGGAGTTTATATGTTTACAAACATTCCACAGTATTATTCTAGTAACTGGTAAATTAATTTATGATGTAGAACAAAGAGATCACAGACTGTTTTCTTCTATATGCAACTTACTGTAAATGTTAATTCACACAGTTAATGTCTATACCGATTACATTTCCTATAAGCCGCTTGAAGTTTGAGTTGTCTTTGCTTTGAGATCATTTTTAATTCAGTGCTTTGAGGATACCAATAAAAATAATGAAGTTTTTATTATTGTTTAATCCTCGCTGCCCAGGTCTCATAGAGCTATAATCTGTTCTTTAGAGTTAGGTGTGGTGACATCTGCAATTAATGAGCAACTCCACACTATAATTTTGTCATTAATCACTCACCCCCATGCCTTTCCAAACCACTAAAAGCTTTGTTCTTCCTCGCAACATAATTTAAGATATTTTGAATGAAAACCGGGAGGTTTGTGACTGTCCCATTGACTGCCAATCAACACTCACCACTATCAAAGTCCAGAAAATATGAAAGATTTCATCTGAGTGCTCCATCTAAAACAATATAAATACTAAAAGAATGACTTTATCAGCACTGAAGCGTGACTGTTGCTCCATTTTGGAGAGCATCTGGTACATTTTTCATACAAAAAGGATTCTTGTAACTTCATAATGTTACGGTTGAAGCATTGATGGCAGACAATGTCACTCATACTTTTCTGCTCCTTGACAGTCGTAATTCTTTGCCAGTAAATGGGACAGTCACAAGCATCTTGGTTTTCATTCAAAATATCTTAAATTGTGTTCTGAGGAACAACAAAGTTTTCATGGATTTGGGACAACATTTTAATTTTGGGGTGAAGTAACCCTTTAAGAAGTAAATTTTGTTTTCAGGTAAGCACATTTTGTCGTGAAAACGAGCACAACTATGAAGCGCCAAACATGCAGAATGAAAAATGTGGCAAAGCAACGTGGACTGTAATATTTGAGGATTCTGTGGATAAAGATGCACCGTTCTCTGAAACCACTGCAGTCCCCTCCACCACCACCGTCTTTTAAAGTTGTGCAGCGAATGCAACGGGTTGTTTGCCTCATCCTTGATGTCTCAGGAAGCATGAAAGTATGTAATAACAGACATTGAATTAATTAGAATGTAAATAACAATTACAATTACTAATTCTGCAACTGCATGAAACACTTTTTTCTGCTTATTTTCTAGGATTCTTCAAGAATTCTTCAACAGCAACAGGCTGCCGCACATTTCTGAAGAAAATTATTGAGGATCAAGCCAGGGTTGGAATTGTAATGTTTAGTACTGATGCTTCTACTCTGAGTCCCTTGACTACTATTGACAGTGACACCACAAGAGAGAGTCTTATCAAATTGTTGCCAAAAGTAGCAGATGGATGGACATACATGTGTAAAGCCCTTGATCTAAGCTTACAGGTACAGTATCAATTGTACTAGTATTCATCTTGTATGTATGTTATGTATTAAGTGTATAAAGCTTGGTTTATGCTAGTGATCTTTTTTCTTCAAATCTATCAGGTACTTCGAGCAGACGATGGAGATGCATTAGGAGATGAAATAATTTTTCTGACAGATGGTCAGGCAACAGACGACATTACTCTTTGTGTTCCATCCGCAATACAAAGCGGTGCCATTATAAGCACATTAGCTTTTAGCACAAGTGCAGCTCATGCGCTGATAGAAATGGCGAACAAAACTGGTAAGTGATATCACCACAATTAATAACTTGAAGAATATCATACAGCATCCAGTATATTTTCCAATGCAAACATTTTCATGATGAAAATAGGAGGAAAATATTTATATGCCAGTGATGATTTGACATCCAACCAGTTAATGGACGCATTTGCTTCGCTTACATTATCAACTGGAGATTACGCAAATGAACCAGTGCAGGTTTGTCAAAGTTTTGCTCATTGTCCGTGATATATTATTATTATAGTGTCATCAATAATATTAATATTTTAAGCATACTCATTTTCATTATTCTTTTAGCTAGAGAGTGCTGGAGCACGAACATCTGATTGGTTCAATGGGACAGTATCAGTGGATCAGACTGTTGGGAACAAAACCAGCTTTGTAATCATTTATGAAACCAGATTTCCTAGCATTTACATACAGTCACCAAGTGGATCAGTATACACTGAGATCAATATGAGTCATGATCGATCACTAAAAACAGTCACCTTAAATGTTCCTGGAACTGCAGAGGTGAGACATGGTTTCATGGTTTTTCAAGTTCAAATCATAAAACTACATAAATAAAGAAATAAATACTGTAACACAGTATGAAATTTCAACAAAATATGTTCAATAACAACTTAAGAATTAGGAGCTTATTAAAAAATAATTTAGCTATACTTTCTGCACTTAAATAATGCACTCAGAAAACTTTCATCTAACCGTTACCTTAACATTATTGCTTTTCTCATCTTGGTGTCTTGTAGCCTGGTGACTGGAAGTACAGTGTACAAACTACAGCAAATCAGGCTTTGACTATAACAGTAACAAGTCAAGCATCACGTGAAGAGGTTCCTCCTATAACTGTCAAAAGCCACGTGAACCAGATGTTCAATGACGGCTCTAAACCCATGATAGTGTTTGCTGAGGTTAGTCAAGATTACAGATCTATTATAAATGCTGATGTTTGGGCTACATTGGAGTCAGAAACTGGGTCAACGCATACATTACAACTCCTGGACAACGGAGCAGGTAAGTTGCACGTAATTCTTCCTACAATTGTGCACCCAACATATAAATTAATGTGAATGAATAAACAGTATTATACATTGCCAAATTGTGCCCAACTGGAATATTTACAGGAGCTGATGCTTCACAAGGCGATGGAGTCTATTCCAGATATTTTACACAGATTGTAAATGGAAGAAACTCCTTAAAAGTAAGAGTGAAGAGTCAAGATAACCAAACTAGATTTGCCGTCCGAGAAAATAGTGGTTCCCCTTACGTACCTGGATATGTGGTAAATGGTAAATCCTGAGTTTGCTTCAGAATGAAGCCAAAGCCAAATTACACGTAAAGCCATTTGTTTTTTTCCTGATTTTACTAAAAGTGATTCCTCTAATTTCAGGTGTAGTGCAGCTGAACCCTTCAAAGCCTGCAGTTTCTGAAGAAACACTTGAGGTTGGAAGCTTCACCAGAACAACCACCGGAGAGAGTTTTGAGGTTGTTCTTAAAAGCACAACTCCACCAAATTTCCCTCCGAACAGAATCACAGATCTGAGCGCTGAGATCCAGGAGGACACTGTGCTTCTCAGCTGGACAGCTCCTGGTGAGGACCTCGACCAAGGGACAGGTAAATCATACAATTACTATAATAGTTTAAAAATACTTTTTTTATTACTTCGCTGATTAAACAGAATATGTAACTTTATATCATTAAATCATGTATCTTTAATTGTCTTGCTTTTCACATTTATTTTCCTTTAAGCTAAATCCTATAAGATCAGGTGGAGCTTTGACCTTGATGTTCTCGAAACAACTTTAGCAATGGTCATGAAGTCAACACAACTGCCGTCTCACCTCAGGAGGCTGGATCAGTTGAACAACATTCATTCTATCTCAATATTAAAATCCAAAATGGCACCACACTCTTCTTTGCAGTTCAGTCAGATGATGAACAAAATGCAAAATCTGAAATCTCCAACATTGCTCAAGCTTCAAAGATCCTCCTTGCTCCAAAACCACAAGAAATATCAAACAATAATAAGACAGTTCTTGTTATTTTTCTGTTTGTGGTAACTATTGTCATATGCTTTGTTGTTGCTCTCTTCACATGGGCAGTGAAAAGAAGAAAAACTATTTACTAAAGCATCAGCTGATGCAAACATAGCATTAATCAACGCTTATTCCTGAACTGAATGTAACTATGCACATATGCAAAAACAAAACAAAAACAAAAAGCTTGGATCAAACTTGCATTGTGATGATTAAAGCACTGCTTGGTTAAATGTTAAATATATATTAGGGGAAAAATGCTATATGCTATGTAGAAGTTCCAAGAAAAAGAGGTTAAGATTAATTTTATAGCTTTTTTTAATTGCTGTGTTTTACCTTAAAAGAATATTTCACCAAAACATTTATATTAGACTCACCCCCAATCTATTCTAGTCCTAGATATATATTACTTTCTTTTGAGTTTTTTTTTTTTTTTAAATGTATCCTGGCTTTTCCAAGCTTGGTAATATTGGTGGAATAGTGGCTATTATTTTGAAGCTTAAAGCTGCAGTCCGTAAATTTGAAAACCTGGTATTGCAGTTCCTTTTGGAATTATATTTCATGTGTGCGTTCTATTGTGACTTGGCTCCAGTGCATATTAAAGTTTTTAGGTTAATGTGTGGCTGTCAGTCATTACACCTGTGTTGTGCCGATTTTCGACTCACTAAACCTACTAATACTAGGGGGTAGTAATTTGGCGGGCGTCAGAATTCAACACTACACCAGTGTGAATCCTGTACTTAGTAATCACAGATTCTAAACTGAATATGAATATGAAAATATGATCTAAAGAATTTTCACTGTATTCTATATTGTTATCTGAACAAGTAAGTCTGCCTTGCTTTGTTCTGACTGAGGAAAAAAATAATAAAGAGCTTATTACCAGGAGGAGTAGGAGTAATAAGTGAAAGAAGAGGTTCCCGCAGGTTGGAAGGCGATGCTGTGATATACTTTGATTTGGCAAACAATTAAAACAAGTCTTTAATCTTTTCCCAGAACTGAAACATACTTTATAAGGATGGCCATGGATGCATAAACTGCACCAAGGAGACGCCATCTTCCATTTTGTCATCAGCTGTCTTTGACGGGAGGATTAAAAAAAGAATGGTCTGAAAATGTCTGAAGTTTACGTGAACCTTCAAAAGCGATTACTAATAGGCTGTCTATAACCTGTAAAAACACCCCCACTCACATTTAGAGAAGAAAAAAATTACCCACTGTCTTTAAAGATGCCACATAGAAACTACTTTCTACTTCGAGGACCTTGGTAGAAATGTAGTGGACTGAAAAGTATGATATTTGGGTTTTAAATGTAGTGAAGCTATAGTGAAGTTTCCCCAAAAAAATAAAACCCAAGTAAAGTACAGATACTCAAAATGCAAAAAAAAGTAAATGTACTTGACTACTGTCTGCCTCTGGCCAGAAGAACATTTTAAACTGGAATATAATTTAATTCCATCCCATTTAATATTATCCTTTCTGGATTTCAATCCGCAACCAAAAGAATTTTTTAACATGTATTATTCCAGCTGCTATGAGAATGGGCTACAATTAAACAATGCACCACCTGCAGGATCCTCACAGGTGAGTAAAGCAAGCAAGAACGTAATGATGCAGTACCATGCTCGATTTCCCACAAAAACCACTCAAAGTAGAAAACATTATTAAGCTAATCGTTGTGAATCGAGTTAAAGGCGATAGTTTTGAATGCTGGCAGGTTATGTACTTTCTCAAATATTGATTTTGGATCATTTTTTTAAATAAAAATGTTATGGAATCGCTGTTTACTCTCACCAGGTTTTCTTATTTGGACATATCTACCCTGCAGGAATGGATTCTGTCCCCTTGGTAAGTGCAGAAGGTTTGTTTATATAGTCCTCAGCCTAAACAGCTCTGGCTGGGCTTGCAGAGTGCTTGCTTCTCAGCACTATTGGTTGCTAAAAAAAATTATAGTGATAAAAGGAGTTGTCCATTTTTATATCATGGTAGCATTACGATATTACAATTATTGATATATTAAAATTGCTCAGTACATTACATCATTACACTGAATCAATCTTTTGATTAGTTCGATCAAACAGGTTGTTTGTAATTTAAATGCACTTTAATAAGACATGGCTTGTGCACAGACTTCATTCAAATGCATTCCCACATTAACATTCTGTTACAGTGTGTGAGAACAATGAACAAGCCAGAATAATAAACATTTTTGAGGAAGCAGCACTGGCCTCCCACTTCTGAGAACCGTTTATTGTTTAGGGGGGTGCAAAAAGGGTCTAGAGTAACTTCAAGGCATAGTTCACTTTGAAACTAAAATTTTAAGTTTATCATTTTACCTCAAGGGCATCTAAGATGTAGGTGTCTTTTTTTCTTCATTAGATCCAGTTTTGATCAGTAACAGTGTAACAGTACACCACTTTTATAATTTCTCATTGTTGCCCCATCTGTAACAAAAGGACTTCAGACAATAAGTAAAAAAAAGTTGACACCCAATGAGTGGATTCCTTTTGAACCAATACTTCGACAAGAGAGTAAGTTGAGTCTTGTAGATTTTCAAAGTGGAAGATAGATATATGATTGTCCTTTGTAATCCTTTGTAAATGGATTAGCACATATCTCAGCAGACGAGAGCACCAGAGAAACATCAAAAAACAGGAGACACTTGGCGAACTGGAGGGAACACAGCAGACACATGGACAACTGGAAAGAACACAGGAAGTAAGTAAACAAGTAAGTAAGCTTAGACTTTAACAAGGTAAAGATAGAGAGTCCACTTCATATGTACAAGACCGGACCGCGAGTGAAACTGAGGTGTGTGCTTGTTGTGCATATCCCATGTTGAAAGCCAAACTTTCTGACCTGGTTGGTAAGATGGAGAATCTAGGTTTTCTTAGGACCTGGACGATAGGAAATGGAGAAGCTTGTGAAAAAGAGCACCCGTCTTGCTTGTCTCAGATTCAGATGTTTAGCGTCACGGAGGTATTGGAGATTCTTATGGTCGTTTAACAAAGTGAATGGGTGTGCAGCTCCCTCCAGCCAGTGAAGCCATTCCTCCAAAGCCAGCTTGACAGCAAGAAGTTCCCTGTTCCTGATGTCATAGTAAACCTCCACCAGGCTAAGATTCCAGGAGAAGTAGGTGCATGGATGGAGTTTAGGTGGATTCCCCTGCTGCTGAGATAGTACTCCTCCTACCCCTGTAGTCGATGCATCTAACTCAACGACAAAAAGGAGGTCAGGATAAGGATAAACCGAGAGTGGGAGTGGCAGCTAGAGACCAGGACCAGTTTGCAAATTCAATAAAGTGCTGGAGTTCCTTGACTGTGGACGGTTCTGGCCAGTTGGTGATGGCCTAAGGGACTTCACCCCATGCGTTACCTCATATTTATATGTGAAACTGAAGGTTACGGTTAAACAACTTCCTATTCACTCAGTTTTGTGCTTTTAACTATGACCATTTACAATAATTAAACTAATAATGCATTTATATAAACAGGTTACACTTGGTAATACTACATATTATATGCATCAGTGAATGATTCAGTTACTCACTCATAAATCTGTATTGATGTAACCTGTAGAAAGAGCGACCTAATTAAAACACACACTGGTACTAACTTTTGTATTAATGGAAATAGCTATAAAGCACCTTGACACAATCAAGCAGTTTCAAAGAGGTAAAACTTTCAAGTACAACTCCACAAAATGTCCCTCCGAACAGTCACAGAACTAAGTGCTGAGATCCAGGAGGACACTGTGCTTCTCAACTGGACAGCTCCTGGTGAGGACCTCGACCAAGAGACAGGTAAGATATGTGATTTATATACAAGTATTTAAAAGGTCTTTACTGACAAAAATGTTGTTCTAAACAATCATGAAATAATGTATATTTATTTGCCTTACATGGTACATTTCTTTCTCTTTAAGCTTAATACTATGAGATCAAGTGGTGCTTTGACGTTGATATGCTTCAAGACAGCTTCAGCAATGGTCATGAGGTCAACACAACTGCTGTCTCAACACAGGAGGCTGGATCAATTGAACAACATTCATCTCAGTTTCCTAATCCAAAATGGCACCACACTCTTCTTTGCAGTTCAAATCAATGACAAATCAATCCATATGTACATCCAACAGCTTCGAAACATTTCTTAAAACAATACAAAACAAACTTTTCTTAGTAGCGTGTTTAATCTTATTAATGATTAAAACAGACTTCTGTTTTGTTTATTATGTAGGAATGTAATGTAATCTCCAAAACAAAACAAATCCAGAGCTGTCTGTGGCTCTATGATTGACTTCATGGCCTGCTGGTTAGCAGAGCAATCATGTAGTTATTCTTTCATGGAGCAGTCATGGCCTAACAGGTACAGAGCTGGACATATAACCCAAAGATTCCAGGTTTGAGTCTTAGGTCAAGCAGGGGCTGTTGGTGGGGACTCTTTCCACCCTCAATACCATGACTTAGATGAGACCTTTGAGAGAAAACCCCCAGCTGCTCTCCAGTTGTTGCAGCATTGGCTGTTCACAGTTTGTGTTTGTTTACTGCTGCTGTGTGTGTGTGTGTGTGTACTTTGACGGGTAAAATGCTGAGGACAAATTCTAATTCTAGGTCACCATACTTGGCCACAAGTCACCTCCTTTCCTTCACCAGCAGAGGATGCTGCAAGATACATGGTTTACTTGTTTAGTAACAACTCACACATTGTGTAAAAATAATAACAGCTGTATATAATAAAACAGTTTAAAAAATCAAAATAAAAAATGAAAAACTGTATACAGAAGGCTATTGGAAAAAAATCCATATCTCTAATTACAAAATAAATATAAAAGTCCTTAGAAAGTCTTTTGGGCATTGACATTCCTTGCATCCTCCAATGCCTGGACAAAGCTTAAAAGTAAAATGCACAAAACTAGGTGTACATAAAGGTATGACATAAACAGATTCTCAACAGGGTGTGGAACATTGACATGAAAAAAAAACAATCAATTACTTTGTACTTTGTACTTTGAATATAATTTTATCATTAAAATTTAAAAAGAATAACTTTCATTATCCATCGACAGACAGTGGAGATTGTGTGTCATGTGGGTTTGTTTGGGTATACCGTGTTTGGAATACCTTCTACTCGTCTTATTTTCAAAGTACTGTATACAGTATGTAGGCTGTGCCCAGTATGCATATTTGCCAATTGTGCAGTACCTAACCAGATATATAAATAATAAAAATGCTAAATACTGAAAACACAACATACAAAATAGACAATTTAGTATGTACAGGTAAATTTGAAATGTAAATAATAAGTATGCGTGTTAAATAAATGTATGATAGGGTTGTGTGTTTCATGTTTACTGTCAAGTGTTCATGCCTGCATTTGTGTTCTGTAGCACCAGACAGCAACAGTTTCATTAGTATGTCTTATTAGTCCATCTCTTTACAGTCCTCAACACAGGTTTAGCTGATTTCAGTTTCTGCGTGTAGGGTGGTATAAGATGAAAACATAGATCAGTCACTTCATATAAATGAATAAATGCAAAACAGTAATAAAAAGAATATTGTAGTCTTTACACGGTGATTGCATAAGAAGATATGTTGTATGCTAGAAATATGTATATGGCTAGAAACTTATGAAAACAAAAACATATGTAAAAATATTAAATTATTCAATAAACAGCTGGTAATAACTTGTATATTTACTATCCCATGAGGCCACAGATTTTTGGATTGCAGTGAGGTGACATCTGAATTTTATACAATATTTTACACATTCTTACTATACAACAAACCAAACCATTGTAGTTCCTAGACAGTATGCAATTTCAGACAGGTATTTAGTAAGTGCAATGCAATGACTTCTTATGGAGTCATATTTTATGGATTGTGCTGGGAGTAGCACTGTAGGTAAAGTGAAATAAACAGTTAGGTAACCAACATACTGCCTTGTGACACTATAAAACTGCGTTTATTAATCTAATCATTATATTGGTATCATTCAGTTCATTCCAGTAAAATACATTCCATGTGTGATCAGAAAAGTTAATTTTTGACTTGGCATTGTTTATAACAGGGGGGTTACGTTACAGCTTACTATTCATCTTAACTTCTGCAGCTATGGACTCAAGAACGGTGTTTGTCTTATTATGGATGTTGCTGTTGTCCACCTCCTCTGGAATCAAACTGGATGGAAATGGTTATGTTGATGTTATAATCGCAATCGGTTCAAAAGTACCACAGGATGATAGACTTATTGATAAAATCAAGGTGAATATGCTTTTTCCATCTATTTAGCAAACTTTATCTGCATTAATAGTTTTAATGTAGAAGAAGATTTTGCTTTCCAAAAAAACCTGAAATATACAATGTATAGAATACATTTTTCTTGACAGTGTTCATGAATTAAATTGCTTATTTAATGAATACACATTCAGAGTTGTTGTTGCTTGTTTCTTATTTAATCTTTCCACTTTCATTCTAACAGGAGATGGTCACTGAAGGGTCTATTTATCTTTATGAAGCACTGGATAAGAAAGTCTATTTCAAAGAAGCTACGATTCTAGTCCCATCCCACTGGAAGAGTGCGAATGTCAGCAAAGCAAGAACAGAGTCCTTTGAAAAAGTACGGAACATTATGGTAGTTACACTATTAAAACCAGTTACGTGTGTGGTTTCTGACAAAATTTCTGTCAAACACAGGCCAAAATAAGAATCGATAATGCTAATCCAGCATACGGAGATGAACCTTATACTTATCAATATGGAGAATGTGGAACTATGGCAGAGTACATTCATTTCACCCCAGAATACTTCTTAAATGACAGGGTCATCCAGCTTTACGGATCAAGAGGTGAATGGCATTAATCTTCCTTTACATTTATTCAAACGTCATGCAATGATAGCGGATTTAAAAATTCTATTAATGTTGTTGCCTGTTTGTTTTATTAGCAGTTTGGTTGTTTGTTTTCAGGAAAGGTTTTTGTGCATGAATGGGCTCATCTGAGATGGGGTGTCTACGATGAATACAGTAAAGAAAACCCATTCTACTACTATAATGGCCGTATTGAAGCTACAAGGTTATTAACGGTCATCAATCAATATATTATTCAAATGTCATTGGAAATTAGAATCACCGTAACCGTTTTCTTGCTCATCTTTAGGTGTAGCAAAAACATTGAAGGTCAGTTTTATGATGTTACGGCTGGAGGATCTCTTCAACCATGCCATATAGATCCACAAACTTCACTACCTGCTGGGAATTGTACATTTTTTCCAGACAGAAATCAAAACACAAACAGCTCCTTAATGTTTCTACCAAGCCTGGATCCTGTAAGTGTAGAATTTACATGTTAACACACATTGCAGATTAAAGGCTAATTAATTGAAAATAATCATGAGGTAATACATATGTGAGTTGTAGTCAATGAATTTATGTTTTGAGCAAAAGGTACTTTTACACTTTTTCCCCCTGTCTGTGAAGTAATTTTAATCATCCTACAATCAAAAGAAGATCATATTCATTTTTATTTTGCCAAAATATTTTGAGATATAAAATGAAAATGATCTGAGGACAATTAAATTAAATAATTAACAATTACGTTCTACTTTCTTTCTTTCTAACCTGAAGCCATAATCTGTCCCTGAATGTTTTTTTTAATGGTGTTTTTTTTTTCTTCTTTTTAGGTGAACACATTCTGTCATGAAAATGAGCACAATTATGAAGCCCCAAACCTGCAGAATAAAAAATGCAGCAAAGCTACACGGACTGTAATATTTGAGGATTCTGTGGATAAAGATATTCTTTCTTCTCCAGATTCACTGCCGTCCCGTCCTCCACTGTCTTTCAAAGTTGTGCAGAGAATGCAACGGGTCGTTTGTCTTATCCTTGATGGCTCAGGAAGCATGGCAACAGTAAGAAAACATAAAAATTATAAACATTAATTTCACCTAAATTAAATATGTCTAAATACAAATGAGTTTGAAAAATAAAAATGTAAAGAAACATGAAATATACATTTCATATTTTTAACCATTCTCTAGGATTCAAGACTGCTTGACTGCAGCAGGCTGCCACACATTTCCTGCGAAACATCGTTGAGGATCAAGCCAGTGTTGGGATTGTAGACTTTAGTACTACTGCTTCTACTCTGAGTCCCTTGACTACTATTGACAGTAACACCACAAGAGAGAGTCTTATCAAATTGTTGCCGAAAGTAGCAGGTGGATCGACCAACATGTGTAAAGGTCTCAATCTAGGCCTACAGGTGCTGTATTTTTTTATTTTTATGTTTGTAATTCATGTGGTATGTACGGTTTGTTCCATGCCGGTGCTTTCTGTTTTCTTCAAAACCATCAGGTACTTCAACAGGACAATGGAGATGTATTAGGAGATGAAATAATTTTTTTGACTGATGGTGAGGCGACGGATAACATTAAAACGTGTAGCCCGACTGCAATAAACAGCGGTGTCATTATACACACAATAGCTTTAGGTCCTAAAGCAGATGAGGAACTGACAGTAATGGCAAACAAAACAGGTAAGTAAATAAATAAATAAAACATAGTTTCTTTATCTCAGTAAAGCTTATTACATATGTGCTATTTAAGTACCTAATGCAAAAACATTACATGTTGACAACAGGGGGAATATTTCTCACACCCAATGATAACTTCACATCTAACAATTTAATAAATGCGTTTGCTTCGGTTACATTATCAACTGGAGATTACACAAAGGAACCAGTTCAGGTTTGTCAAGTGATCACACATTACCAATGATTCTTTCATTACTCTAAAACTATCATCAATATTATGAGCTATTTATTTATTCATTCATTCATTCATTTTTAATCATCATTTTAGCTTGAGAGTATTGGAGCACGAACATCTGATTGGTTCAATGGGACAGTATCGGTGGATCAGACTGTTGGGAACAAAACCAGCTTTGTGATAATCTATGAGAGAAGTTTTCCCAGCGTTTACATACAGTCTCCAAGTGGCTTAATCTACACTCAGACAAATATGAATCATGATGTATTGCTGAGAACTGTCACTTTAAATGTTCCAGGAACTGCAGAGGTGAGACAGCCTTTATAAAGTTATTTATTTAGTTTTCAGACCATAAACATAAAAGGATACATAATATCTGGGTCAAAAATTATAGATCCACATCATCCACGATATCAAAATATTTTCAACAACAACTTGAGATTGAAAGGTTTATCATTGATGATTTAGCTTATACAGATATTGCAATTAATAATACTAATACCCTCATAATAATAAATAATAGCAATAATATTACACAGCAAACTCATATTGATCTGCTTTTACTATCTTGTGTCTTGCAGCCTGGTGACTGGGAGTACAGAATCCAAACTTCAACAAATCAGGCTTTCACTATAACAGTAACAAGTCAAGCTTCTCAAGCTGATGTTCCTCCTATCATTGTCAAAACCCGCATGAACCAGCAGTTCAATGATGGCACTAAACCCATGATAGTGTTTGCTGAGGTTAGTCAGAATTACAAACCTGTAATAAATGCTGAAGTGCAGGCTACACTGGAGCCAGAAACTGGGCCTGCACAAACATTACAACTCCTGGACAACGGAGCAGGTAAATGACCTATAATTCATATTACAGATGTGCACTGAAGTTGAAGGGAAGTTGAAGGTGCTTTTCCAAACTATGCCAAAAAGATCAGAGATCCGTCTTTTACAGGAGCTGATGCTGTTCAAGGTGATGGAATCTATTCCAGATACTTCACGCAGATGGTAAATGGAAGAAGCAGCTTGAAAGTAAGAGTGAAGAATCAAGATGGACAAACCAAATTTGCTGCCCGAAAAAACAGTAATGCCCCATATGTGCCTGGATATGTGGAAAACGGTAAAAACAAATCTTGGTCATTTTGAATATTTAGCATTTAACAATTAAACTTCACAAAGAACATTTGTGTTTATATAGCAGCTCAGTAAATATATATTTAATATTGAGTAGTTTTAGGACCAATATTTCCAGTTACAATCTGATGATTCAATAGTGAGTTTAGTGTTACCAGAATTGTACAGTTGACCTCACAAGCTATTTAAAATTATCTTAATAATAACAACCACCGAGGAGCTAAACAAGTGACTTTATGAGTATGATGATTTTTTTCCTCATCTCATCCAACGCCTCAGTTGTTAATGGTAGAATGTAATTTTAGACACCATAACCCTGCTGAAAAATACAATAGAACCCTGCCCAAAACACTGTAGAAAATGTAACGGATTAAATGGTTATAATAGGATTTGTATTGGTTTTAATGGCAAGTATAATGCCATTAAAGCATTTGGCAAGGTGATATGGTCAGGCAAAGCTACATGCATGTTTCTTTGCCAATCAGATTCAAACATTCAACGACCCGTAGTATATATATTATAATTGTACACTATATATATATATATATATATATTTTTTTTTTTTTTTATTCCAGGAGTAGTGCAGCTGAACCCTCCAAAGCCTCCAGTTTCTGAGGAACCAATTGAGATTGGAAACTTCACCAGAACAGCCACCGGAGAGAGTTTTGAGGTTGCTCTTAAAAATGCAACTAAATCAAATTTCCCTCCGAACAGAATCACAGATCTGAGCGCTGAGATCCAGGAGGACACTGTGCTTCTCAGCTGGACAGCTCCTGGTGAGGACCTCGACCAAGGGACAGGTACAATATACCATTATTAAACCAGTATTTAAATCTTCACTGACAGTGAATCATGAAATAATGTGTCTTTATTTGCCCTGCATGATATATTTCTTCCCCTTTAAGCTAAATCCTATGAGATCAGGTGGAGCTTTGACCTTGATGTGCTTCGAGAGAGCTTCAGCAATGGTCATTCGATCAAAACAACTGCTGTTTTACCTCAGGAGGCTGGATCATTTGAACAACATTCATTCAATCTCAGTTTCCCAATCCAAAATGGCACCACACTCTTCTTTGCGTTAGAGTCTGAGGACAAACTAAATGAGAAATCTAAAACCTCCAACATTGCTCAAGCTTCAAAGATCCTCCCTGGTCCAAAACCTCCAGGAATATCAAACCCAGGCATTAACTTGACAGTTCTTGTTATTTCTGTGTGTGTGGTAACTGTGGTCATATGCTTTATTGTTGCTGTAATCACATGGGCAGTAAAACGCAGAAATCCATCAAACTAAAGCAACACAGTTTCTGTATATTTTGGTACTGTTGCTATTTCATAAAATTCTCAATTATATTATATTCTCAATAGATAAATTTATTGTAATAACATTTTTGAGCATATTAATAAAAGCATTTTTGTACAATATTAGGTATGCTGTTTATTTTTATTTTTACTAAATAAAAAGTAATGAAAAAAAGTGTATTATTTAATAAATCATATATTGGGGTGTTTATATTGATGGATTTTGTTGTTGCGGCTATATAAACATAAGGGGGAGCAACTGACATGTTTTACATTCATCAACCACAGATCTGGGGCCTGTACCATGAAGCCTTTTTTAAAGATGGGTACTTTTACTCAACTATATTTTTTGTGAAAAAACTGTACAATTTCTTCATTACTGTGGGCGAAGCTCCTCTTGTTACTTCATCTTAATGCAATAAGTTTAAATCATGCCACCTCTCAGCCCTGATTACCTGCCCAGGTGTGCCTTGTTAAGACTGCTATTTAAGCTGCAACCAGCCCTAGCACCGGCTGGTAATTCTGAGCGTTCTGAGCACTATTCTCCAAAACTTTGGAAACATCCCAGCTGAAGTGTGGTTGTGGATGAAATCGATATATGCATTTGTTTCATTATGTTTAGGTGTTTAGTAGTGGTCATGTGAGAGTTTATTTACTCTTCTCTGAGTCAGAGGTTATATAGGCCTACATATAGCATACTTTAAAATATAATTTAATTTAGTGATGCAAATCAGAATTTGCATCAGTTGTTACTCAGTCATATGATCCTTAAGAAATCATTCTTATATAATGAATAATTGCAGTGTTGGAAACAGTTTTGCTGTCTAATATTTGTTTAACCCGGTGATATTTTCTTCAGGATTCTTTTATGAATAGAAAGCTACACTAAAAAAAAACAAAACACGTAACAAAACAAGCAAAGGTCAGTGCGGGCAGCAAAACATTAACAAAACACAAGGCAAGGTCAAAGTACAGGAGAACAGTCAAAAGAAACAAAGAAACTAGACAATGAGAACAAGAGAATGAAACAAGACTTGGTAAAACTGGAAATACACTTAGTAGATTCCGCAACAGCAAAAACATACTTTGCAACTTCCATTTGGCATAGCCCAGTTTATGTGACCACCAAACAGGAAGTCATGAGAGACGAAGCAGATGGAGCGAAGACAGTCAGAACAGAGGTTAGAGTGGCAGCCATATTGGCTAGGGCGTGGCAGGCTTGTGATCATGCTCTGGGAGATTTGTTGAGACGTGATGAGGTTTTAAAATGGTGACCATTTTGGAAAAAAATGTTTCTTGAGTGGCAGCCATCTTAGCTTGAAGTTAAGATGGTGACCGTGTTTTGGAGGATCTCTTGTGTAGCAAACATGACATAAGTACGCATGGTGAGTGTAGACCCTGGAGTGGCAGGCATGATTTTAGTGACCTTTAGGCTTGGCAGACATGCAATCAAATTGTGATGGGGTAGTGTCAGTTAGTGCAGTTAGTGCAGAACCGCAGCCGCTCGAGTTCTTACCAGGACAAGGAAATATGATCATATAACCCCAGTTTTATCCTCCCTGCACTGGCTGCCTGTTAATTTCCGAATTGATTATAAAGTACTGTTACTGACCTACAAGGCTCTAAATGGTTTAGCTCCCATTTATCTGACCAACCTTCTGTCTCGCTACAACCCGTCACGCTCTTTAAGATCTCAAAACTCAGGGCTCCTGGTAGTTCCTCGTATAGCAAAGTCTACTAAAGGTGGTCGAGCGTTTTCACATTTGGCACCCAAACTCTGGAATAACCTTCCTGCAAATGTTCAGGGATCAGACACACTCTCTCAGTTTAAGTCTAGGCTAAAGACATATCTTTTTAGCAAAGCATACTCATAAAGATTCACATAAACCTATGCTACAGTACATCGTGATTCCCAATAGTATGAATGGCCGCTACGCTAATTATCCTTTTGTCTCCACCTCGGGATGCACATCCCGAGGCATCTAGTTACCGAGCCTCTCCAGTGGACCCAGTGAGGAAATGACCTTCCTGCGATGACGTCGAGGAAAACTTAACCTTCCGTCTGGACTACTTCTAACTTGAACTTTCTGTATTGTAATGCATCCTGCTGTGCAGTGATTTGCTTTTGTCTGTGGAATGATTTGCTTTTGTTATGTAATAATTTGCTTTTGTGAAGCTGCTTTGGAACAATAGCCATTGTAAAAAGCGCTATACAAATAAACTTGAATTGAATTGAATAGTGTCCAGCCACGAGAAGGCTCCCGATGAGTTTTGCCCTGAAAGCCTAAAGGCTCACAAATGCCTGTCCTTCCACCCGTTCCTGCCTTTGCTACCACTGTTGTCAGCTCCACCTTGTTGTCAGTACTCGGTTGCTCTGGCTTATCCTCGGTTGCCAGAGCTATCAGCTCCATCCTTGCCATCTTTGACTCTGGCTTGTTGGCTCCACCGCCACCATCAGGCCACCTTTGAAGATGGCCCCTCCTGGGTGTCAACTCAAAATATCTACCATTACTGCTTCTTCATTTTTAATTATTTAAAATGTACATTCGACTGAAACATATTAATTAATGCTGAAAATATAACTAAAAGCATTAACTTAGCTGAATTAAATTATCTGAATTTAAATTGCCATTGTTGGTGCAATGTTTTCATTTATTATTAGTTTTAATCGCAAATCTTTGTATGGAGAAGACATAACATAACTAACAAAAAGGCTTATACAGAACACAATGTTGTGATTATTCTGTGCTACTGCACATTGTGTATGTAACAGGCTTTAATTCAAAAGCTAAGTTAAATTTTTATTGTCAAGTACTTGTATGTACTTTTGGTAGGTCTGTGGACATAATGGGAGTTTTATTTGTGACTTTTTCATCATGTTTTCATGCTATTAATTTCTCCATCAAAACTGATTATGATACTATATTTTAGGTCAAACCCTGTGTTCTCTGAAGAAATCAGCAGTAAGTTGTTTTTATAAAAAACACAAGGAATATTGTTATTACATCAATTTTATATATTACACAGGATTTTTTAATTAGGTTTCACAGCCTTGGGATATTATGGGGATGGATTTATTAGGAAAGCTCACACCAACGAAAGAAGGCCACCAATATATCTGTGTGATGGCAGATTACTTTATGAAGTGGTGTGAGGCTTTCCAACTGAAAACCAAAAGTTTAGAGGAGGTAATGGCATGCATATAATTATTCTACAAATGTAGTGCTCCTAACAGATCAAGGCAGTGCTTGATTTTTATTATATTCATTGTTCTTCCAAATAAAGAAATAACTGATTCATCCTAATGTAAATGAGATTTGTGTTGATCTGTAAACAGATCAATCTGGGTGTGTGCCAAACTCTGATCATTAAGAAAAGTCTGTGCATGCGACATCACCCACAAACAAATGGACTGGTTGAGAGACTCAATGTCAGAACTCAGAGGTAACACAGAATCCATAAATTTAAAACAGGACCCTTTGTAAATGGTAATCTTTTTTTCTTTTTATAACAGATGTTAGAGCAAGTTGGTAGACAACAGGCCAAACTTGGTGGCTGATAATTTGGAGGCCACAGTGTTTGGTCTGCGAACAAAAAGGCAGAAAACAATGAAATTTTCCCCATACTTTCTGCTATTTGGTCATGAGGCTAGGTACCCATGTGAGGTACCAGACACCTATAAGGTAGGCACTATGGTTATACATGCTGGTTGGGGAAAGGGTCCTGAGGTAAAACAAAAAGAGTCAACAGAGAAAGAGTGGCTGTCACGCCTATGGACTCTGTGTTATATCCTCCACCGGAACCTCCTCCCAAGCTCCAGTTTGTTTTGTTTTTTTGGTGCGAGGACAAACCTTCCGGGAGGGGGGTGATATGTCATGTCTATGGACTCTGTGTTATTGTTTTTGTCTTGTGTCATGTGCTTCCCTTCCTATTAATTGTATTATTGTCTTCAGCTGGGTCTAGTTAATTTAGTCAATTTCCTTGTGTATTTAGTCCTGTGTGTTTGTATTCAGTTCATCCGATCGTCAAGGTCCTTACGTGTGGTTAATGTTCTGCCTGCCTGTATATTATTATTTTGCCAGTTAGAGATTAAATCTGTTTAAGTTTATTTTACTTGTCGAGTGCTCCTTCCCACCAACCACAACCATGACAGTGTCAAATTTGACCCTGAATTATTTGGACCGTACCTTGTCACTAAAGTTGATGGCAAAAGTATAATCATGGCAAACTATTTACCAGAGTAAATCTTGATCATTTTGTGCACTTTTTGGAAGATCATCGACCAAAAGCTTGCATGGTCACCTCACCCATCACAACCACATCCTCCTCTACCTTTTCAGTCCCTAATACCACCCTGGCAACTATTCAGCCCCCAGCCCCCACACTGATCTATCCTGTCACCCTGTCAGTTAAACTTTTCCTGCAAAACCTTTTGTCCTGCCTCCCGGCCTGCTGCCGCCTCTGCTGTGCCTTGCACTGATTGTATGAATCCACATTTTAAAACCTATGTAAAGAGAATAACACTATGTTATCAATAGTGTGTTTCTTTAAACTATTTTCAGTATTTACAAGACATCTGGGCAGAAAAAGGAGGAAGACAGTGGAGCAAAACAGGTCTATATAAAATATTTACCTGGGATGCCTTGAATGCCTCAAAACTGCGGAGAAGCTTGAGAGTGAGGTGAGATGGTTTTCACACAATTTCTAATAATTCAGTCATTTGGACTTTATCATAATGTTTTATGGAACTGACAAATCAGGCATGCAAGAAATGTGTCTTTCATTAATTAATTTCAAATGACAAATCTGCGAAATGGCAAGGCCACTGAAATGAAGATGGTAAACAAGCTTGATAATTTATGGTCATCATAAGTGTTCATATTTCATCTTGTCGCTGTACCCATAAATTAAATCAGCAGTTATAAGATTTGCTGGTGGGCTCTGTAAATAAGAATTACCACTAGACACTGCTGTTTTTTTTCATTCTATGATGTCTGTATTACACTATACAAGAGAAAGGTTAAATTCAATGTCTTGACAAGTAATATATCCTCATGAAGGATATATATACGAAAGTTGCCCACTTCCTTAAGGCTGTGAGGTGAGAAATGAAGAACACCCATCAGGTAATTGCTGGTCCTGCACTTGGATGATGAATTAACTTGGAAAAACAATCATCTCATTAGAGAAGATGTTTAGGACCTGCTGCCTTAGAAAGGCTGGCAGCATAAACTCATCCCATACAGTACATCATCTGTTTGAACTCTTTCCCTCAGGTAGACAGGTTGACTAAAAAATGTACTGGACCAACAAATCCAATCCATGGAGGCCCCACCTTGCAAATTCAGGGGATTACAAATCTGCTGTCAACTCCTGGGGTCAACAGTACAGCTAGCGATACCAGCAAAATGTTCTTTTTTTATTTTCACAAATCACAAAGTGTGATTTGAAAGAAGACAGCTGAAAATAATAACATATGAATTTGTCTTAATATGCGACTAAGCTAGCTGACCCAGCCACAGAGCGGATCATTGAGTAAATTGTTTATTTTTGCATTAGTGTAGGTGTTATTGTTGCATAAATATTGTTGCTCTAAATTTGTTTAGACGCGTTGATGTTTTTAAGCTCTATAGAATATAAAACAATACCTCTAAGTCCTCTAATGCCTCTAAGTCAATCACTGATGGCCCATTATTAGGAGGTGGTCCCTTTTGTCCCTCAGGTGTGAATCACTGAATATTAATGTCTACTGTCACTCCCTCGCATTCAGGCTTTCAATGACAAAAAATGACTTTGAACATTTTAATCAATATATTGTTTTCTTTGAATGAGTAAGCAATCATTTTGTAGCCTACAAGTTTGGCTACTCAAAAATCTTATTCAGAACTATTCAGTATAGGTTTTATGGCTCTATTTCCCCAAAACTTACAAACCACACAATTTTTTTTCTAAAAAATGCAAGCATGTACATCTACCATGGTCACATATCATTTTGAATTCAATAAAGAAATCCCTTTTAACTGAAAACTGAATGTTTGAATCTTATTATATATTACTGGCTATTCTTATTATATATTAATGGTAGGCTCTATTCTCCCTTCTATAGGTTTTTTACCTTCTGTTTACACGTTCTTTCAATTGTGACCTATATCTGATTCGTTTACACTTGCTATAGCATCTGAAACATTGCTCATGCTTAAAGGGGGGTTGTAGCCAAGATGGACGAATGGAAAATATGCCTAATGCTAACTCAACGATGTATGCAATGCAATTGTAATTTAACGTGGAAAAGCCTTGCAGATCCGTAACAACTAGAGATTAAAGAAATAACCTACCTACTAAAAAAATTCTAAAAGTAAACTTTTTCTAAAAATCCACTCACTCACTATTCACAGCATGTAGCCTATAGCACTGTAGTACAGTTCCAGGACACCCGTGCATTAATATTTTATTCATTTAGAGACAGCAGCGATTCTACAACATTGAGAGTGAGTTAGAAAACAGAGTAAATGCACCAGCCTACAGTATAGACCGAGACATATGAATAATCAAATTGAACAATTCTGTTTCAGGTTTCTAGATTCTAGGTTTATGTTTATCATTGTGAAAAAAATAGAAACATTGCATAATTTGTAAAGGTTTTACTGGTTATAATGCAAATTGTATTGGTTTTAATGGAAACTGTAATGGTCTCTACTAAAAGTTGATGGTTTGTGATGTTTTTAATGTTATTTGTAGTGGAAATCATTTGATTTTGGTGATGGTCTCCTTGGGTTTTGTCATTTCTAGCTTCAGTGATCCCAAGGAAATAACTTGGGGTTATTGGGCTTGCTGGATAATTAAGATGTGTGATTACATAGAAATGAACAACATCAGATTTTATGATTTTGATTTTTGATTTGATTTTATGATTTCATTTAACTTTGTTAAGGGAGTTGAGGAAGGATTACGCTGTATTTAGTTTTTAGGTTAAGTTAGTATCTAATTTTGATCTGTTAATTATTTTGACCTTGTCTGCCCCTAAAGATAATCCAGATCAAAGATATTCTTTCTCTCATTTGGCATCTCTCTGCTGTTGAGACTCTGACATCTCTTTCAGTTGTGACTGACCCTAGAGAGTCATAACAGTACACCTTATATTTCAAATGTACTACTGAGTCAGCCCCTGAAGTTGGCAGAAGCTAGTCACGCCTTAAAGCACCCATCCTATTATCTCTGATTACATCGTTCAAGACCACATGTATCTGTTCAAATCAGGGTTCAGGAGTCACTGTTCATCTAAACTCTGCAGCTATGGACTCAAGAACGGTGTTTGTCTTATGGATGTTGCTGTTGTCCACCTCTACTGGAATCAAACTGGATGGTAATGGTTACGTTGACATTGTCATTGCAATCAGTTCAAAGGGTACCACAGGATCACACGCTTGTTGATAAAATCAAGGTGATTTTTTTTTTTCATTTAACAAATATTACATGTACATACATTAATGGTTTTAATAGACACATACACGCAAATACACTGTATATATGTGCAAAAGTTTATTGCTGGTAGACATCTTGGAGACATCTTTTTTGTTAGTTTGTTTTTCATGCTATTAGACTGATCGCAGACTGGATGATGATGTACTGCAAACAAATATATCACTAGAAAATTACAATTAATGGCAAAATGAATGTATGCTAATGTAAACTGATAGCAAAAGAAATTAAAGAAGGAAAATAACTTGCCTTAAACCATTTTTATTGGTAAAAACAAATAAATAGTTGCCAAAGTGGCCTATATATTTCATCATTTGTGAATGGGAAAATTAAAATATAATTACGTTTTATAAATACATACACATTTTGAGTTATTTTTTATTTTATCTTTTTAACTTCATTCTGACAGGAGATGTTCACTGAAGGGTCGCTTTATCTTTATGAAGCATTAGATAAAAAGGTCTATTTCGAGAAACTACAATCCTAGTCCCACACCTCAGTGGAATAGTAAGGATTTTACCAAAGCAAGAACAGAGTCTTTTGAAAAGGTACAGATGATAATAATAATAATAATTTTATATTATCCAGCATATAATTTACCTGTTTGATCACTGATATTGCTGATATTTCTTAATTACTACTGACACAGGCCAAAATAATAATTGATAATCCTAATCCAGTATACGGTGATGAACCCTACACTAATCAGTACGGGGAATGTGGAGCCGAGGGTCAATACATTCATTTAACCCCCAACTTCCTCCGAGACAAGACACTCATTAATATATATGGGGCAAAAGGTGAACATTTTTTGTTATACTTCAACATAATTCATGTTAATTCAGTAATTAGTTTGATTATTGGCAAGAATGTTTGTTTATTTGTTTGCAGGAAGGGTCTTGGTGCATGAATGGGCTCATCTGAGATGGGGCGTTTATGATGAATACAGTGAAGAAAAGCCATTCCACTACTCTAATGGCAAAATTGAAGCAACAAGGTTATAAACCTTCAACAAAAAGCATGATTAAAATCTCAATGGAAATGATCTCAACTATTGATTTCCTGCTTATATTTAGGTGTAGCAAAAACATTAAAGGTCAGCATTATGATGTTATTACTGGATCTCAGTGCCGCACGGATCCACGGACTTCACTACCGACTAATGGTTGCAAGTTTCTTCCTAACAAATATCAAAACACACACAATTCCATAATGTTTCTACCTGGCCTGAATTCTGTAAGTATAGATTTTACATGTTCCACAAATGCTAAATTGTACTTTGATCATTCAGTCTGTTAGAAGATCTAGGCTAATCATTCAAAATGTTTGTTTTCAGGTAAGCGCATTTTGTCGTGAAAACGAGCACAACTATGAAGCCCCAAACCTGCAGAATAAAAAATGTGGCAAAGCAACATGGACTGTAATATTCGAGGATTCTGTGGATAAAAACGCACTTCGCTCTTTAAAACCACTGAAGTCTTCTCCACCAGCACCATCTTTTAAAGTTGTGCAGCAGATGCATCGGTCGTTTGTCTCGTACTTGATGTCTCAGGAAGCATGAAAGTATGCAAATACATTAACTTTACTTTGAAATAAAAATACTTCTATTTAATACAACCTTCAGTGCTCTGATATAAGCCTAATCATTTTAAAATCCAAGCATAAATATTTTATTTTTATTAATTTTCTAGGGCTCTAGAATACGTCGACTGCAACAGGCTGCCACACATTTCTTGCAGAATATCATTGAGGACCAATCCAGTGTTGGAATTGTAACTTTTAGTACTTCTGCTTCTACTCTGAGTCAACTGACTACTATTGACAATGAGTCCACACGAAAGAAACTTATAAAATTGTTGCCAAAGGAGGCAAATGGATGGACAAACATGTGCAAAGGCCTCAATCTAGGCTTAGAGGTAGAATATTACTTGTACAAGTAATTGTGTTTTTTGTTTTGTTTCGTTTATGTGATATGTAAAGTATATGCCGTTTGCTATATGTCAATGTTCTCTATGTCTTCGAAACCTAAAGGTACTTAAAAAGGACAATGGGGATGTAGAAGGAGATGAAATAATTTTTTTGACAGATGGTGAAGCCACAGATGACCTTAATAGCTGTGTTCCCAACGCAATTAATAGTGGCGCCATTATACACACAGCTGCTTTTGGTAATAAAGCCAATAAAGCACTGAGGGAAATGGCAGAGAAAACTGGTAAGTAACAGTCACATACTCAATAACAGTGTCCCAAAGAAGTACTGTAGGTCTAAATTAACATTTATTTCACAATTAATATTGCATTCATTGGATTTCATCACTTCAGACCATCGGTTTTAAACAGTAGAATGCACGCAGTGTAATGTGTAATTTGTTAATTGTTCTAAAATTGTGTTACCATGTTCAATAAGGGGCATTACATACATATTTCTGAAATGACACATTAGAGTTTCACAAATCTTCAAGCTAAATGATTTGCAAAAACAAATATTGCCTATAGTGCAATGCAGTTTGGTTCACCAACAAACGATTCTGAATCTGGTTTGAACTCGCTTTTTAAACCCTGGACGGAGCAGGCTGTGAATCTCACATAAAATTCTGAACTGCAATTTTAAAACCATTTTCCAAATTAAATCTAGGCATGAACAATTTTAAAACTAACAAACATCAAAGTAAGTTACAAACAATAAATACATTTACATTTAGGCTAGAACAAATTATCTTAAAACGAAATTGTTTTTGAGTTATATTAATACATTCAAGTAGTTGATCCCATTTTAAATAGAATTTCCTAAATTTCTCATATGTTCTATATTGAAAACAGGGGGAAAATTTATCACAGCCACTGATGACATTCTCTCTAATCAACTACTGAATGGATTTTCTATATTAACTATACCTACAGGAGATCAAACAAAAGACCCAGTTCAGGTTTGCGTGGTTGCTCACTGCTTATTGTAAATGACATCAAGACTAGCTTATTATTAATATTTCTTATAATAATGTATGATTATCTCAATAGTGTTTAATTTTTTATCAACCCCTTTAGATAGACAGTGTGGGAGCAAAAACATCTGATTGGTTCAATGGGACAGTATCAGTCGATCAGACTATTGGTACCAAAACCAGCTTTACAATAACTTATGAAACAACTGCACCTAAAGCCTACATACAGTCACCTAGTGGCTTAGTCTACAATCAAATGAAGATGAGTCATTATAAATCAACAAAAACAATAACTTTTAAAGTACCAGGAACCGCACAGGTATGATAACTTACACAAGATTTCATTGAATTATTATCAATACTTCTCATGTATTAATAATACTATTATGTGTTTGGTAGCCTGGGGACTGGAAGTACAGTATCCAAAGTCAATATTTCAGACTTTGACTATAACAGTAATGAGTCAAGCATCACAAGCTGATGTTCCTCCTATCATTGTCAAAGCCCACATGAACCAGAAGTTCAATGATGGCACTAAACCTATGATAGTGTTTGCTGAGGTTAGTCAGGATTACAAGCCTGTAATAAATGCTGAAGTGTGGGCTACACTGGAGCCAGAAACTGGGCCTGCACAAACATTACAACTCCTGGACAACGGAGCAGGTAAACTACCCAGAATTCTTGTTTACATTATGCACTCTACTTCAGATTTAGATTTTATAGCCAAAAGAGCTCAAATAAATCACATATTAATATTTTTTAGGAGCTGATGCTTTCAAAGATGATGGCGTCTATTCCAGATATTTCGCAAAGATGAAAAAGCGGAGAAGCAGCTTGAAAGTAAGAGCAAAGAATCAAGATGGACAAGCCAGATTTACTTTCCAAAAAGGGGCGGTGCTCCGTATGTACCTGGATATGTAGTAAGCGGTAAAAATGAGACTCTGAATAACAACTACTACATTTCTTTAACCAGTTCTTGCACATGTATTCAGATGGTTCCTCTAATTTCAGGTGTGGTTGAACTGAACCCATCAAAATCTCCAGTTTTGTCAGAATCACTTGTAATTGGAAACTTCACCAGAACAGCCACGGAGAGAGTTTTGAGGTTGTACTTAAAAGCACAACTCCACCAAATTTCCCTCCGAACAGAATCACAGATCTGAGCGCTGAGATCCAGGAGGACACTGTGCTTCTCAGCTGGACAGCTCCTGGTGAGGACCTTGACCAAGGGACAGGTAGAAGTTAGAAGCTATTTCAAAGCTGATCACAAAATCACTGTATCTTTCTTAGGCCTTACTTTGTATCAATTTTTGTATAAGCGAAATCCTACAAGATCATGTGGAGCTTTGGCCTTCAAATGCTTCGATTGAACTTCAGCAACGCTCATGAAGTCATGATATCTGGCATCTTACCTCAGGAGGCTGGATCATTTGAAACACATTCATTCAATCTCAGTTTCCCAATCCAAAATAGCAGCACACTCTTCTTTGCTGTTCAGTCTGAAGACAAAGAACATGTCAAATCTGAAATCTCCAATATTGCTCAAGCTTCAAAGATCATACCTCTTCCAACACCCACAGAAGTATTAGAGATAGACCTTCATTTTATACTAATTGGAATTTCTGTTTGTTTGGCTACTGTGGAGATTATTGCCATTATTGTGATAACAACATTGATGTTGAGACAAAGTAATGCTTCTCTGACCACAACCAACATTAACATCTGATACAAAGGAAATACATTGCAAAGTTACTTTACTAAGTTGTCCCTATTTGTATGTTTATGCTTTGCAAAAATATAAAATGCAAAATTTGTTTATATTATTTTTTGTGCCTTACCTATTACTATGTTGCTTGTAATTAATAAATAAATAAAAGCTTGTATATCATGCAAACTGTATTTACTAACATTTCAGTCTCCTATGATGAATTAACTAAATTAATGAACAATTAAATAGTTGTATTCTATTACTTAATAGAAAACTTGTACAATAAATAAGTATTGGACAATTGACTCAAAAGCCATTTGATGGACAGATGTTGGTTGTTCCTCTTATTATTTGTACCTCAATTCTGAAGTCAATTCTAATTGTGCCATTTGCATTTGGAAGCCATTTCTATGAATCCACATCATGCGGTCAAAGTATCTCCTCCCGCAAGTGAAACAGACAATTGTTAGGCTTCAGAAACTAAACAAATTCATAAAAGAGAGCAGGTACATTAGAAGTGGCCCAATAAACAGTTTGGAACATTTTGAGTGGAATATTGAAAGTGGAATATTTTGCGAAGTCAATCTTCTAATATCAACCTAATTGAGTATACATTTTACTTGCTGAAGACAAGGTTAAAGGCAGAGAGACCCAAAGACAAACAGCAACTGAAGTCAGCTGCTATAAAGACAATGACAATGAGTCATAGATTCTAAATTCATCTTTGAAAAGAATTGTGAATTGCATGTAAGAAGGAACATCAGCATCTCTTTTGCGTCTGAAAGCTGTTCAGATTTCGCATTGACAAAATCATTTCTGTCAGGCTTTTATTTTATTTGTAATTTTCCCTTGGTTTGAAAGTGTCATTGAAGAACAAAAATTGTCAAGTGGGCTAGTAAGTTTATAGGTGAATAACATCCCACCCTAGAAGGTCTCTAGTCTGTTGCAGCTTAAAGCAAGTACTATTATTATAGTAACCTTTGCATGAGTTTCAGCTCCTCTGCTTTGATAGTCGGTTTGTGGACTAGATGATATAGGAGCACTTTTGTACCTGCAGCAATAGAACAATTAAATAAAAATAACAACAGGTGATATTCTTGGCATGGCACTTCATGTGCTTTGGGGTGCGTGTGTTTGATGAGTGCAAAATGCCTCTTGTGCCATCTAAAATTTTTATATTTAGTTAATTTACTTTATTTGCATAGGATAAACCTATATTGCCATTAGAATACATTTACCGAACCTAAATATAGGATCCTGATAAAAATGCTTATTTTAGATTTAATTTCAGTTGGCATTTCATGAAAGGATCTTAATCCCGACTATGTGCTGAAGTTTTCACCCTCACAGCTGCCAGCAGCTGGAAAAAGTTGCTCGCTTCCCACCACCTATCATCAAGGACTGAATCTGGGGTTGCGGTTGAATCTCACTATTTACAGTGACAGTGACAGCATCAGGCTCAAGAAATTCATCCAATTATACAGCCAGGTGGCTCATCATCTGCAGAAAGGTAAGGATAAAATGCAGAGTCAACCAAACCTATACAATTAGGCGCTGTCATTTACCCATTCACTGAACAGCAGAGGAGGCTGACTCAGGCTGACTGCCATCAACTTACGCTTCAAAAAGAGTCATCCCAAACTATTTCAAGACCAGTCAATAATTGGCAAACCCCCTTGGCATATGGAGCAATCTGGAGCTGGTTCTATTTCTGAAGCTGTCGTTCTATAATTTTGAGCCCAACATTCTGCATGGCAGGAATATCTATACCTGAGGAAAGACATCTTTCATTGTAAGTTAATTTTTCAAATTCAGAAAGGAAAAAGCATTACTAAAATAATAATAATAATAATAATAATAAATGAAATTACTTGCGTATGTAATATTTGAAATATTTTCTACAATAAAACTATTTCTTTTAAGAATTCTTATGGAGGTATGTGAGCAAAAGTAAATATTTAATAAAAAGCACAAAGTCAGCACTGAAAGGCCAATGCAATTTTTAAAATTAAATTAAAATAAAATAAAAAACAAAGTGGGCTGCCTCTAAGGCATGAAACTCTAGGGCAGAAAATAAATCTCACTCCAGTCCTGAGCTTATAGTCCTCAGAGAACTGCTTGAAGAGGAACTCTCAATTCCTAAATTAATCTACAGGATTTCAGGAAAGCCCTCAGAAAAACCCCGTGCCACAAACGTTTTTCCATACAGAGAACAAGGACAGTCAGATACCAGTGGATTAGCCAAAAAAGATGGTGATTTCCCAGCACATCTATCTGGTTCAGTGGAAAAGGCTTATCTTCTGCTGCTGACTCACTCGTAGCTGTGAATCACAATGACATTGAAAGGAACATTTTTAAAAAGAAGCTTTTTTTGATCAGGTAAAAACTGTAATATTGTTTAGTATAATAATATGTTTAAATAGCTGTTTTACAGCTTATTTAATATATTTAAAAATGTTATTTATTGCTGTGACAGCAAACATTAATTTTCAGCTTCATTACTCGTTTTCAGTGTTTAAATAGAAATATTTAAACCACCAGTTAATTACAGGGTCAAACTCTGTCAAAACATTGCTATTTTGTTATACCAAAGGAGCAAGAAAGCACGTGATTTACATAAATATAATGGTAACACTTGAATAAATGACTTATAACTCATTAACAAAAGCATTATAAATCATTGATAAGCTCATATAAATGCATGAATAAAAGGGTGATTTTTATGTAATACCTGCCAAATAGTGATCCATGATCTCATTTCTTTAACAGAATGTACTCTGTACCTTACCCATGATTCTCTGCAGAAGTTCATGATCCCTTTCCACACCAGTGATTAGAAATTGATGTATTTTGTTTATCAAGATGAACTTATCTTTTTACTTTGGGCAAAAATCATAAAAGCACAAATATGACATAATATTAATACTAAAAATTACAATTCCAGTATTGGCTGAGAACCTTAATGTAATGAACTATTCATTAATGGTTTATAAATATTAATAACTTGTGAAGTAATGAGCTATAGCCTCTGAAAATGTACATTTAATGTAAAGTGAACGCATGTTAACTGTTTATTAATGAGCTATAAACATTAGTAACCTGCGAAAGCAAACTTTGAAGTGGACCCACTAATCATTTATTAATTATTAACTCACGCATGGAAGATGTTTTTCTCAGTTAAATGAATTTTATTACTGATGCAGTATATCAGTAAACAAAACTATTTAAACAACATTACTGAGCCTAACTGCACATGGAAAGTGGTTTCTAGAAATAAACTCTCAAAAAACAATTCAGAAACAAAATAAAGTGCTCCAACAATGTATTTTATCTGACAAGCACACTGTAACTCCATTTATTTGTAACTCTATAACTCTATTTTTATGGTAATGAGTTAATTCAACTACCAAAGCGATTACACATAAACCCCATACACATACATTTACACATAAAAAAAGTAATATTACCGTAAAATTAATTAACACTTTGAAAGATTAACATTTTTCCAGACCAAGAGGTATTTAACAAATATCTTGCAGACGTACGTGTGCTATCTGCGTTTGAATGCATGAGAGAGGGATACCAGGATGACACAATGAATTAAATAATTGTACTTGTAATACTGAATTGAGTTTTAATTTTTTTGTCAGACCCAGGACTCTCGTGCCGTAGTTTCATGCTGTACCACTGTTTCACAGAGAAGTTCTGGCGGCTGACCAATCAGAATCGAGTATTCCATCAAGCCGTGTAATAATTTGGATAACACCCAAAATACAAAGAAATGTACTGATCGGTATATTTAAGCTAGTATCTAAAAATGTCATTACCGAATCATATGATGGAGTTTCTGTAGTGGCAATTTTAGATACTAGCCCAGATATGCTAATCAGCACATGGTTAGCTAGAACACAGCTCTAAACAGCTCATTATATTGTGGATTTCAATAAATAATAGAAGAGTATCTTTAAAACATCTAATATTCACTTAAATATTTTATAAAGGTGTGGATTTTCTTTTCTTTTTTTTTGGCGGGACAGCAGTTTGCACCAATTCTGTAGAATTGATCCTATATAGAGTATAAACAAAATGCTAGTCATGAAGATATAACCCTATGCATGCTTCCTTTCTATAACAATGTGCTGAAACGTGACCTATTCATTTACAGTTGTGTTCTCATTATAATTGTATGTAGTCTATATGGCAGATTTGCTCTGCACATGTTAAAGCTTAAACCTTAAAGCTACCTTCATTTTAAAAGTGATCCAAGCTATCCAAGCTCAAGTGTCTCAGCTATCATTATGTTTTTAATATCAACTTATATGATATAAGAACCGCCCCGAACACTCATCAGTGTTCATCAGTGATGCCTAGATTTAGCAACTTCCTCACACCTTTTTAGCCTTTTTTTTTTTTTTTGCAACAAATACAGCAGCTCCTTAGACAAACCTTAAGTTTTCATCTTGCCTTTCATTTTTCAGCTTTCATTTAAGCTTCATTTTTATATAGATCAGTGAATTTCTGTCACATTTAGCCACTAGTTTTAGCTACTTTTAATTGAAAGCATTTGGCAATGCTGGCCTTCACGTTTCTTCATCCATCACAGATATTTTGAGTATAGTGAAACTGTGAGTATATTCATTATTGTAAACTTCTGACTCTTAAGTTTATCTACGACTTCTGATACTGATTTGTGTTTGCCACAAGACTTTGTAAATAGAGTTTAATGAAATTGTTCGATGACAACCTTGTCTACCCCCTGTTGCCTGCTGTTGAAACTCTGTTCTCTCTTTTTGTTGTGGCTCACCCCTAGAGGTCATAACAGTACACTTTATGTTTCAAACAGACCATTAATTCAGCCCTTTACGTTATCAGAAGCTGATATTAAAGTACACACCACGTATCTCGGATCTGACTATTTAGGACCACTTGTGACATTTTAAAGTTACTGGTCCTCTAAATTTTGCAAGCTATGGACTCAAGAACGGTGTTTGTCTTATTATGGATGTTGCTGTCGTCCACCTCTACTGGAATCAAACTAGATGGGAAACGGTTATGTTGACGCGTTGTCATTGCAATAAGTTCGAAAATACCACAGGATGACACGCTCGTTGATGAAATCAAGGTGAAATATGTTTTTTTGTTGGTCTATTTAACAAGCTTTATGTGCATGAGAAAATATCTAAATACATAATTAAATAATTCCAAATGTTATCAACAGTGTTGGTTAATGAGCATTAAACTTTAATTACTTTTTTGAATACATCCACATTTTGAGTTCTTTTGATTTTATCTTTTTAACTTCATTCTAACAGGAGATGGTCACTGAAGGGTCGCTTTATCTTTATGAAGCATTAGATAAAAAGGTCTATTTTAAAGAAGCTACAATCCTAGTCCCACCTCAGTGGAATAGTAAGGATTTTACCAAAGCAAGAACAGAGTCTTTTGAGAAGGTACAGATAATAACGTAATTTTATGTTCATCAAATATTTACTCAGGTCAGTCATTTCAATCACAGTTGATATTGCTGACACAATTTCTATGTCAAACACAGGCCAAAATAATAATTGATAATCCTAATCCAGTATACGGTGATGAACCCTACACTAATCAATACGGGGAATGTGGAGCCGAGGGTCAATACATTCATTTAACCCCCAACTTCCTCCGAGACAAGACACTCATTAATATATACGGGGCAAAAGGTGAACATTTTTTGTTATACTTCAACATAATTGATGTTAATTCAGTAATTAGTTTGATTATTGGCAAGAATGTTTGTTTGTTTGTTTGCAGGAAGGGTCTTGGTGCATGAATGGGCTCATCTGAGATGGGGCGTTTATGATGAATACAGTGAAGAAAAGCCATTCTACTACTCTAATGGCAAAATTGAAGCTACAAGGTTATAAACTTTCAAGAAAAAATTATTATATGATTAAAATCTCAATGATTGAAGATTGGAAATGATTGAAGATTGTTTTCCGCTTATATTTAGGTGTAGCAAAAATATTGAAGGTCAGCATTATGATGTTATTACTGGATCTCAGTGCCGCACGGATCCACGGACTTCACTACCGACTAATGGTTGCAAGTTTCTTCCTAACAAATATCAAAACACACACAATTCCATAATGTTTCTACCTGGCCTGAATTCTGTAAGTATAGATTTTACATGTTCCACAAATGCTAAATTGTACTTTGATCATTCAGTCTGTTAGAAGATCTAGGCTAATCATTCAAACTGTTTGTTTTCAGGTAAGCGCATTTTGTCGTGAAAACGAGCACAACTATGAAGCCCCAAACCTGCAGAATAAAAAATGTGGCAAAGCAACATGGACTGTAATATTCGAGGATTCTGTGGATAAAAACGCACTTCGCTCTTTAAAACCACTGAAGTCTTCTCCACCAGCACCATCTTTTAAGGTTGTGCAGCGAATGCATCGGGTCGTTTGTCTCGTACTTGATGTCTCAGGAAGCATGAAAGTATGCAAATACATTAACTTTACTTTGAAATAAAAATACTTTCATTATTGTAACCTTCAATGCTCTGATTTGAGCCTAATCATTTTGAAACCCTATTGAGAGATTGCTATTAAAAATTGCTATTTGCACCCATTTTCTAGGGCTCTAGAATACTTCGACTGCAACAGGCTGCCACACATTTCTTGCAGAATATCATTGAGGACCAATCCAGTGTTGGAATTGTAACTTTTAGTACTTCTGCTTCTACTCTGAGTCAACTGACTACTATTGACAATGAGTCCACACGAGAGAAACTTATCAAATTGTTACCAAACGTAGCAGATGGATGGACAAACATGTGCAAAGGCCTCAATCTAGGCTTAGAGGTACAATATTATTTGTACAAGTATCCATGTATTTGTTATATTTATAATAGTTATAAAATGCATGCTGTTATGTCTATTTTCTCTATGTCTTCAAGGTACTTAAAAGGACAACGGAGATGTAATAGGAGATGAAATAATTTTTCTGACAGATGGTGAAGCCACAGATGACCTCAATAGCTGTGTTCCCAAGCGCAATTAATAGTGGCGCCATTATTCACACAATTGCTTTGGGGGATAAAGCAGATAAAGCACTGAGAGAAATGGCAGACAAAACTGGTAGGTAACAGTCACATACTCAATAACAGTGTCCCAAAGTACTGTAGTGGATATTTATGTTACATTTAAAATGTAGCCTACTAAGTTCATTACTTTATGCCGATGGATTCGTACTGTGGGATGCTAAAGTGAATGGTGGTACATTTATGGCATCGTGATTCACCAACAAACAACTATGAACCCAATTTGAATCAATATGTTGAATCCTTCAGTGAAAGAACTTGATAGAGCAGCTCAACTGAACTGCAAGTTCTAAATCAATTATTCTTGGTCTCTGACTTGTAGATTGTTTTTAGCATGAAGAAGTTTGAAACTAACAAACTAAACTTTTCACGGCATAATTATAACTTTTAACTGATTAATCGCCTTTTGTAATACCCATTTTTGATAGAAATCATTTGAAATTCTTACATTCATAAAATTCATAGGCTACCTTTCAGATGGCCAACATTCGCTGCAAAAGCAGAACACTTGAGTAAATTATGATATTCAGTGCCTTTTCATTATCCAATGCAAATTTATCATATTTAGCATGTTCTATATTGAAAACAGGTGGGAAATTTATCACAGCCACTGATGACATTCTCTCTAATCAACTACTGAATGGATTTTCTACATTAACTATACCTACAGGAGATCAAACAAAAGACCCAGTTCAGGTTTGCGTGGTTGCTCACTGCTTATTGTAAATGACATCAAGACTAGCTTATTATTAATATTTCTTATAATAATGTATGATTATCTCAATAGTGTTTAATTTTTTATCAACCCCTTTAGATAGACAGTGTGGGAGCAAAAACATCTGATTGGTTCAATGGGACAGTATCAGTCGATCAGACTATTGGTACCAAAACCAGCTTTACAATAACCTATGAAACAAGTGCACCTAAAGCCTACATACAGTCACCTAGTGGCTTAGTCTACAATCAAATGCAGATGCGCCATGATAAATCAACAAAAACAATAACTTTAAAAGTTCCAGGAACTGCACAGGTATGACAACTTGCACAAGACTTCATAAACTTACTTTCCTAAAATTTTTAAATAATTACTCATTTAATAATACTATTATGTGTTTGGTAGCCTGGGGACTGGAAGTACAGTATCCAAAGTCCAACACTTCAATCTCTGACTGTAACAGCAATGAGTCAAGCGGCACGAGCTGATGTTCCTCCTATCATTGTCAAAGCCCACATGAACCAGAAGTTCAATGATGGCACTAAACCTATGATAGTGTTTGCTGAGGTTAGTCAGGATTACAAGCCTGTAAAAAATGCTGAAGTGTGGGCTACACTGGAGCCAGAATCTGGTCCTGCACAAACATTACAACTCCTGGACAACGGAGCAGGTAAACTACCCAGAATTCTTGTTTACATTATGCACTCTACTTCAAATTTAGATTTTATAGCCAAAAGTGCTCAAATAAATCCAGTATTATTTTACAGGAGCTGATGCTTTCAAAGATGACGGCGTCTATTCCAGATATTTCACAAAGATGGTAAATGGGAGAAGCAGCTTGAAAGTAAGAGCAAAGAATCAAGATGGACAAGCCAGATTTACTTTCCAAAAAAGGGGCGGTGCTCCGTATGTACCTGGATATGTAGTAAATGGTAACTATGAGACTCTGAAAGACAACTACTACATTTCTTTAACCAGTTCTTGCACATGTATTCAGATGGTTCCTCTAATTTCAGGTGTGGTTGAACTGAACCCATCAAAATCTCCAGTTTTGTCAGAATCACTTGTAATTGGAAACTTCACCAGAACAGCCACCGGAGAGAGTTTTGAGGTTGTACTTAAAAGCACAACTCCACCAAATTTCCCTCCGAACAGAATCACAGATCTGAGCGCTGAGATCCAGGAGGACACTGTGCTTCTCAGCTGGACAGCTCCTGGTGAGGACCTCGACCAAGGGACAGGTAACGCATACAATTAATTCAAAATAGAAGTTATTTCAAAGCTAGATCACAAAATAATGTATCTTTCATAGGCCTTACTGTGTGTCAATTTTTGTTTAAGCGAAATCCTACAAGATCATGTGGAGCTTTGGCCTTCAAATGCTTCGATTGAACTTCAGCAACGCTCATGAAGTCATGATATCTGGCATCTCACCTCAGGAGGCTGGATCAGTTGAAACACATTCATTCAATCTCAGTTTCCCAATCCAAAATGGCACCACACTCTTCTTTGCAGTTCAGTCTGAAGACAAAGAACATGTCAAATCTGAAATCTCCAATATTGCTCAAGCTTCAAAGATCATACCTCTTCCAACACCCAAAGAGCTGTTAGAAGAGTTAGACATGCATATTGTTTTCATTGCAATTTCTGTTTGTTTGGTCACTGTGGTGATTACTGGCATTATTGCGATAACAACATGGGCGTTGAAAAAAAGTAAACCTTCTTAGACCACAACAAACAACAACATCTGATAGAAAGGAAATCTTTACATTACAAAGTTACTTTTGTCAATAATCAAAGAGTCTTTATTTGTACGCATTCTTGCTTTGCCAAAATATAAAATGCAAAATAAAGTTGGGGAAAATATGATTCTATTGCAATTGTTTGTTATTATTATGTGCACTTGTAATTAATACAGTAATTAATAAACGCAGCTTTGTTTAACCTGACTAAAACATTATAATGTACAAATTATGAACATATTAACTCAAATCTGTGCACTGTTATGATAAATGAATGTATAAATCTATCATATTACTCAGTAGAAAACTTGCATAAGAAATAGTAATAAATAGAGAGAGAGAGAAAAGACATCATGAATTTATTTTTGCATTTTTTAATGATAATTTTATTTTAGTTCTTTAAACTAGAATGGGATGTGACTCTGCCCTCTGTCAAGAAAGCATATATTTGCTGATCCAAATACAGTTGCTCTGCATTATACGAATTAAATATGAAATAAAAACTACATAAATACAGACTTATTAGTCTATCTGTTATTATGATATGTATGGTGCGTTTTTCATCTGGTCTGACTACTATTTAGTTCATTTACTGTATGTGCCTGACATATTAGCAAAGGTGTTTTTACTTTTTTCAACCATGAAGAGTTTCAACATCAACTTGACTAGTCATGTTTAGAGCTGTTGAGAGTTTCTCAGTAAATTTAGCAAGATCCTGTGAGCGTGCTAAACTAGCAAAAACATATGTAATGTAATGCTAGTATAAACATAATTTTTTTTTTAAAGATAAGGCCTTACAGGAAATTCCTACATGTTTTGAAGGATGTGATGACTCTGGCATTGTGTTAAAGCATAAGGGCCATTTGGGTTTGTCATGCCATTGTATATGAGGGTTTTATAGTGTCATCAGATCTCATTATGATCATTCACTTTCTGCCTGAGGTTATAATTACATTATATGGCAACTATTATAGTCATGTCTAGATGAGGGGCAATAATAATCTTGAACAAGGAAAATTGTGGTTTAATTGAGTCTAAATGGAAAATTAAACTAGAGCAAAATCACTTTATGACTGTATTTTGAGCCATAAAGTTCTTAGACACAACAAACTTTACAGTTAGTTGTATAACTCAAGTTATGCAATGAAAACATAAGCACAATGTGAATAACTGAGGAATAGGGCAGCATAAATAACTAGGCTTTTATGCCATAAGTTTCAAATGTTATGAATATAATAACCTTATTTTTTATTATGGGTCCCACTTTATATTAGGTGGCCTTACATTTAAATGGATCATTTGGTACAATACACTTAATGTGTACATACATGTTTTTGCATTGTACTTATACTATAAAATTTCCTATATGTAGTAATTTTCATTTACGTAGATACATTTATAATTACACTGTTGATCCATCTCTTACACCCTAAACCACCTCTAAACCTACCCATACCACCAAACCTGTCCATAACCTTACATATCCCCACGTCAATAGCAGCAAACATGGTTTTCAATACAATCTAAACCCAAACTAGTATATTGTACTTAATTTTTATGCAAGTACACAGTATTTAGGAGCCACCTAATATAAAGTGGGACCTCATTATGTATGGTTTTAAACGTATCAGTGACTTTTAGAACATTGTTCAAAGCTCAAATAGTTGTAATGCAATATGCAAAAGTATTGCAACCCTTATTCAATTGCAATAAACATACAAAAATCTGCCCCATCTTGAGTTTAATGCCATAGAGTGGAAAAAGATATTCAAAAACTGTCATTATCTGTACCTTCTGGGTTTATGTAATTTCCAATTTATTGAATGATTTGGTTTTTATACTTTTGAATCTCACAATGAAGGAGACAGGTGTCGGTTTGTGAACTGCTGTATTGCGCCACCTTTCATTTAATGTCAAGTCATAATTACTCAATGTTTAAGAAACTTTGCAACAGGAAAAAACTGATAAGGACTTGCAACACTGTTTCAAGTTCACTTTTTTGCATATCACCTAAGAAATACAGAAAGAAAAAAAAAAACAAAGTCTTATTTTACAGACAAGAAAACCAACACTGGAAATGATAACATTGATAATTGTTTTTATTCAGTCTGACACGATAAGACAAGCAATTGTTTCCTCAATTTATAAAACCTGTATTATAAGGCAGTCTTCATAACAACAGGTCAATTTTAGCAGCTATGAACAAGTTTCTCAAACAACACATTTAAAAACAAATTAAAGACAGGCGTGAACTTAAGTGGAAGACAGTATAGCACACTAAATTAAATTAGTGTTGTATTGTCTATTAATTGACTAGTCTAATTTTTATTCAGTAGGCATTTTTTTCTTCATCTTTAGCTCATCTTCATGCTTAGCCCTCAGAGAACTGCCTGAAGAGGAACTCGGATCTTTTTTCACTAAAACTCGGCACAAAATGAATCTGCAGGATTTCAGAGAAGCCCTCAGACAAACTGGGTGCCACAAACTTCTTCCTACAGAGAACAAGACAGACGGTCAGAAACCAATGGGCTTGTGTGAGTTAACGAAGAAAGATATAACCGGTAAGCAAAAAGAAAAAGCTTAGCTTGCTGCTACTGACTCACTTGTAGCTGTGAATCACCATGTCATTGACAGGAACATGCTTGACGGAAGAAGGAACCATCTCCCGAAACTAAAAACCAGCAAAAAACAAAAGTCACATCAATCCTTAACTGTGTATTTTGGTGTCAAAATTGGTACAGATGTGTAACAACATGAAGTGTAACATTATATAGACTTTAATATTTCATGTACATATTGCACGCTGTTAAGACTCCTCTATATACCCTGTTGTTATGCTTTGCTTGTTCCAGACTCGCTGTGAAGTTGAAACACCTGCAGAGAACTCCAGCGCTTTGACTGACATCTATATATCTGCGAAGAAAATCATAGATGGTGCCGTTTTAGACAAAAAGTACATTTTTTGCTTTTGCAAACAGATGCAGGCACCTTTTTCTAGACTCGGGGTCAGGGTTAGTGTTGTCCACTGCAACGCTTCGGCCTTCCTTTAGAGCTCGTTCACAGGCTGAAACGCACTGCTGCCAGGAGCCGAGTATGTCCTGGAGGTCATGTGCACACAGACAGTGAAAACAAATCACTATACATAGTTAGATGTTTTCCACCAAAGCGTCTGAAACAGATACAGCTCTTGGAGATCCAATTCTTGTGCCTGGGTTCTCAGTTGTGGTAGATAACGTAACTTACCCTGTTCACATACACATAGCCCTTTGGAACGATGTGTGTTTGGAAAAATGTTGATTTGCCTGCTGCAAAAAAAAAATGGGGTATGTTATTATAAAAACAAAAAACTTGGAAGGCTGTAACCTGGAAGGAGAAAAATGCTTACATCCAGGAAATCCCACCGCTACAATGACTTCCTGCTTGGTGGATGTGAGGGACGCATCTGGAGGATCGTAAAGACGCCTTTTAGAATCTAATTTCCTCTGGACAAGGAGATAAAATACACAGGAATTATTGCTCAAAAGTCTGAGGAAGCCAAGCCCTTTTTAATGTTTTTGAAAGAAATCTCACCAAGTCTGCATTTATTTATTCAAACATGCAGTAATATAACAGTCATACTGTAAATATTAATAATAAATTCTAATGAAGAATGTTTATTTGAAATATAATTATTATGGCAACATTATAAATATCTTTGATGTTACTTGTGATCAATTTAATGCATTTTTGCTGAAAGAATTTATTCATTTAAAATAATTAATAGTAGTGAGTAGTGTAAAGGTATAAAACATGTAAGGTAAAATGAAAAAAAAATTATTTACAGGATCAAATTCTGGCAAGCTGAACTGAGCAGGTTTCCAGCCCAAGAAGTATTCCTCTGGTGTGTGAAACTGAAGACCAATGTTGAGGGCAAACTGTAGAGATGGAGAAAAAATATAAATGTATATCTGCGTTTTTGTTACACCAAAATGGAGCTAGAAAGCACTACTGTGCCCCCTTGTGGCCAAAATAAAAGATGAATGCAAATGAATATAAGATCTATAACTCTAACCAACGTAAGTCATATATAGTGTGGAATTTCTTTACTAGTCTGTCACTGCAAGAGAAGTCTTTCTTCTTTTTCCTGGTGCCCAGTTAGCGGGACGTCCCGCTGCATCTGTACACAGAGAGAAAACCCTCACTAAGCATAGAAATCTGTCATTTTACACCATGTGTTCAATAAAAAAAAAAGGTTTTGGACTACATATGCTTTTAATATTCATATAAAAATGACATATATAATACATGGACCATGAAATGTATGTATACATATAAATAATTTTTAAGTCAGCCAATCGCTGCGCTGCTGATCGTGTTTTCGAGTATCGATACTTCTGCCCTTTTTGGGAACGCGAGAAAGTGCAGCAAACCTATACAACTTAATACATTAATTTGTTTGAGGAACCAAATTAGCCAGAGAGCAGTTATCGGGATTAGAAGATCTGGGATTTATGATCTGGGACAGATATTAAGCGAGGTACGAAGAACGGACACCCAGTCAATACATTATTTTCTTATTTGAGGATTCATCAATGAATGATTAAGATTTTATATATTTATTTATTTTTTTTAGCATCAATAATTTGTACTCACCTCCCACATAGAAGCTCTGTGACACATCTACAGCCACGCCACCATTCGCCTGCAAAAGCACAACAACGTCTTCGTATATACTCTTAACAAACCTGAAGCTTGCTCTAAGTAATGTAAAACAAAACTCAATTATGCAGTACCTTTAATAGACAAATCCTACAAATGACCACAAGAGTGATTTACCTTCTCACACAGATGTTCCCACATCCCTATAACAGGCTTCCTGTATATACCAGGGGCTGTGGAAGCAAATACCTAAAAAAAAAAAAAAAAACATATACACATATATATTCTAAAGTTATTTATAATGCATTATGCATCCATTATAATGCTTTAAGAATACATTTATAATGTGTTACAAATAAAGGCTTCACAGAAAGTGTTACCAAAAACATTTTACATTATAATAACCCTGATGAGCATAAAAGATGTCCTTCAAAACCCTAAACTTATAAACAGTACTGTGCGTGATACAGTCAGTGTGTCATTCACCTGGATGGGTAATTGAAGTGTCTGTAGAATATCCTCAACTTTTGACTTGAACACCTCTGGTCTGAGCTTGCCTCTAGAAATACCCATCTGATTGGTGAAAAACACCACCTGAAAACAGACAAATATGACGAAGACGTTTGGCCTACTAAAGCAAAAACAGCAAGTATTGAAGCAGTTCAACGTAAAATAATAGCAGATTAAAAAGCACCTTGTATCCTTTCTTCAAAAGGCTGGCCAGTCTGGGCTGAATCTCAGGGAAGAGAATCCTAAACGGAAGTAAAGAAAAAACTATTTAAATGAGACACAACAGTTTATGCAGTATATAGCAAGCTCTTCAACAAGATTCACCTCCAGTCATCTGGACTCGTGGGAAATACTTTTCCAGACTTTGTAGTGATAATGCAGCCGTCAACGTCAAACCCTGCAACCTGCATCAGAAACGAAAGCATATCATAGAAGCATAATGCTGTTACTGATAAACCTATAAAAGCATAGTTCCCGTAAGAGATGTCTTACTTTGGAGCTATCTGGAACCCCGGCCGCGGTGAACAGCAGAAGGCTGCCGATTTGTTGCCAGTGATTCTGAGAACAAGTGGAAGATGAAGCAGTGGCTTTGACTGATGGTGAGTTTAGCTTATTACACTCTTTCTGTGCAAGAGCTTGTAACTGCTTAAGCTTTTCTTCTGCCGAGGTCTCCTCATCTTCATCATTTCGTCCTCGTTTCATTGGAGGAACGTCATCCTCTGAGCTGTGAGGTCGTTTTGTCACCTAAGTCAAGCAGTGTTTTTTAGTATACATATACATATATACATACACATATACATACACATATATATATATATATATATATATATATATATATATATATATATATATATATATATATTTTTTTTTTTTTATTTTGAGTAACATTTTTATGTTTTTATATATTCAGGGTTTAAAAATTCTTTCATGCGTTTTTGCCATTTGAATACATATTTCTATTAAGCTTTCATTTAAATTTCAGTCTTAGTTCAACAATTTTTATACTGCAACCTAAACATGGATTGTACCAGTTTGCTGCCAAATACGTTTTATTTCATTTTCAGTTAACTAAAAATAATTTGACAACGGTTGTCAAAAAGATTTAGTGGAAAAATCAAGTCTTTTCTGTTATCAATGCACTATATAATGCGCTTAACTCTACAAATAGAGCCAAATATGTTGACTTAAAAAAATGCTCAGTTTTTAGTTGAAAACTCTAAATCACGTGCCTCATTATGGTTTGATTTTTGATTAATAGAATGTTAATAATTTAATTTAATCTTTTACTTTCGCTTTTAATAATTCACATATGTGCTTGCAGAATAAATGTATTATCCCCAAACTTGTCAACTTTAGTGTAAAAATATTTCATAATATTTTCAGGAACAGTTCCATTAATCTAGATATTGATACCTTTTTGGGGATTTAGAAAAATAATCCTGGATGTTCCTCTTGGGGCCTGACCCTTCGTTTGAGCTTTTCTGTCCGTCTCTGCTGTCATTTGCTGCTTTTCCTTTCTTCTGAGGAGAGAAACGACCTTTCTTTTGATTTTCCCACAAATTGCACAGTAAACGGGTGGGACTGATTGACTAGATACAGCGTGCAACCAGGTGTCAAACATCCAGACTCGCCTCGTCCCAAACACTGACCGTCCAGAGAAGAAGGGTTGGGCCCGAGCTGTGGAAACATTTGGATGGTTTGTACTGGTCAGAAAATGCTTTCAGAACACCGTTCTGAAAAATAAAATGCTAATAAATTTCTCTCTCTTGGTAAACTGTAATATACAATGTTCTTGCTTTAATGTCATTTTAACGTTACCTGCGTAACCAGTACTTCCTGTTTGGCATAGTTGGCCACAAGTTTGACTGTCAAGGAGAGACGCACTTCCGTTATTCCTTATGAACAAAAATAAAAGCGGCACGTACAACTTTTGCATTACTAGGATGGGTGTGATGTAAAAACCCACCCTGATGCCTTGAGCACTTCTTGTCCGTGATTCTGGTTTCAGGGCCTCGACCTAACATTACAGCTCGATCATCTGCCAGGTCCACCCGAGCTCCATTCGCACTTTCTAGTGTGCACTGCATCTCCATTCACAGACGACAACCGCTGGACTCCAGGTAGAGAAGTTAAAGTAAGAATTATAGTGCGATTAAGATTTATATAGCATGACTAACTTAAATGCCAAGTTTCCATTCTAACGTGAATTTTCTGTTTATCTAATGAGATAATTACGAATGTTTAAGCAAATAACTGAACTGTTACTCGTTAGCTCTGTACGTTAACTTAGTGTTAATACGTCCTTTAGTGTTTCTTTTAAAAATATGATAAACTCATTCGGACATTGAAACCGGAGCTTAATACAGGCTCAAACCATCCCTACAATCCGCGCAGTCTGCGTGTAGCTCCAGACTCCATCACAAATTATATTTAAATCAAACCACCACGATTTTACTAAAACGCAACATGCAGTCTGAACAACGCTTACCAGTTGTCTAAAACTTAGCGTTAACTTCTTGTGATTCAATTGTTGTACACGCTTTTTGTGGTCCGACACGTAAATATCTCCGATGTTGAACAGAGAGATTCATTGTTTGGTTCCCATGTCTTTGAGTGTCACCCTTGTTATTATGGTTACTGTAGTTTCTGTCATGTCGCAGTTATTAATGCAGTTATTAATTTACTACTGTAAACTGTAATCCTAATAAGTTGATAGCAGCGCAAAACAGAGACAAGATGATTGATTGATTGATAGATAGATAGATAGATAGATAGATAGATAGATAGATAGATAGATTTATGTTTGTTTATGTAGTCCCTGAAAATCAGTAAACACTGTAAAGACAAAATAATTATATGTCTGTTCAGTTTTTGTTTATGTCTGTTAGATGACAAATCTTCAGTTTACATAAGCATTATTATGTGATAGGATATCCTGCTAATAATTATGTCTCGGTAAACATAGTTTATTTACTCTGCATAATGCAGTATCAACAGTTTAGTTTAAACTGCCAGTTGTTTTTGCCTCAAAGCTATAGAGCCCTGCACATTACATACAGAAGAACAATAGATATTGTGTCCAGTAACTTCATGACCACCTTTTATTCATTTATCCTGTCGTTGTAGTTAAATCATTGCCATTTTGTATTAATCCGCTCCTTTGAATAGACATATGCATAGTTTAAAGCTAAAAGAGTCTTTATCCATCACACAATACAGTTTTCTGTGAAAAAATACTGTAACTACACAAACTTTGACTGCTGCTGCCTGGTTCTTACTATTTGACAGCTGGCATTGACTCCTATAGACTTTAAATCAGGGCCAAAGTCATGCATTGTATTCTAGCCTTTAACTAAAATGAGAACATAATTAGACATTCTTAATTTGCAGCCACAATATTTTTTCCATAGACATGTGTGGGGATTTGTACCAAGCTACATCTCACATATTGCTTTTTTTATGGATATCTTTTAGTGGATAATTACATAGTCAAAGATGTTTATCTCGAATAGTCTGTACTAAATAGAGATCTGAACAGCTTTAAAAATGTCTAATACTGTAGAGGGAGTGGTTGATGGTGGTTTCTGGATAAACAAACAAAATGAAAGAGGTGTATTTATGGGAGTGCTCGTTGGGTGTGCTCTTAATAGGTGAGCCACGAACACATTCTCACAGTAGTTACACACATAGCTAAGCGAGAAAGTCATCTGAGCGGTTTTGTATCTCCAGATAAAGGTGAGTGTGTGTACATAATGAATGCTCAAACTATGAGATGTCAAAAATTATCTGCAATATACAAAGTACTCAAAACTGTGATTTGAATCATTTCAGATTTTTGTTTATGTTAGAAAATGTGATTCTTTTACAGTTCTTGTTTATAAATGTATGCAACTTGATTGTTTTCGCTGTTTTTCTTTTTCTGTGTAGGACTGAAAACCAGTCGTAACAATTAACTTCAAAAG